>NW_007727335.1:411586-422146 GCF_000696425.1 Galeopterus variegatus | reverse complement strand
GCATTAGGCCCTGTCCTGTCCTAGGGTAATCTCAGCTAGCTCTTGTGAAAGCTCAGCTTTAGCTGGAGGGCTTCCTTCCTCATCCTCCCTCCTCCACCCCCCTTTTTTTCCTTCCTTCCTTTGAGGTGAAGTCCATGTACGTAAAATTAACCATTTTAAAGCATACTATTCAGTATCACAATGTTGTACATTCACAGTGTTGTGCAACTATTAGCTCTATATAGTTCCAAAACATTTTCATCCCTCTCAAAGGATGAAAGCATTAAGCATTCACTTTAACCATTGAGCAGTCAATCCCCATTCCTCTTCCCCTGGCCCCTGGCAACCACCAGTCTGCTTTCTATCTCTACGGATTTACCTATCCTGTACATTTCATATAAATGGAATCACACAACATGTGGCCTTTATGTCCGGCTTCTTTCCTCATGTCTTGGGTACCTTTCAGTTCTATCTCTTCCTCTAAAGGCATTGGGGCCCACCCAAGCATCCCCGAGGCATTTGCAGACTCCATCTTCTAGAAATCAGGCCAGAGAAAGGAAACAGGTCAGAGGGCTTGGGGGTGGGAATTAAGTAGGTTTAGGGGAGAAACAAACCCAGCAGTGTCTGATTAGGCCCCAGCAGCTGAATTTGGTTTGGAGGCCAATTATCTCAGACCACTAGGTTTTAAGTCCCTTGGCTGCACCTTCTGTGCTTGGCCATGTGGAAGACAGGTTGCCCTGGCTCTTGACTGGAAACAGATGCTTCATGCCCATGAAGGAAAGTTGAGTTCTGGAAAAATGCAGCCAGAATGAGACTGTGGTGTAGCTGGATTTTGACAAAGCTGTGTTTGTAATCAGGCAGAAAAGCATATAGAAACAGCTGCAGTATCGAGTTGCCCCTTCAATTCCAAGTGGCTGTGTTATCAGGCCTAAGTCTGGCTGCCTGCCCCCTTTCAAAAACAAACCACTCAAAAAAAATTTTTAATAGTTAAACAAATATGTTAAACATATTAAACTAATTTATAGTTAAGCAAATATGTTAAAACTATAGAAAAACAATGTCTAGGTTTTTTAAAAATTAAAATATTTATTGAAATAATTGTAGATTTACATGCAGTTGGAAGAAATAATACCAAGAGATTCCTTATACATCAGTGATGTAAACTTCTACCTGAAGAAAATAGAAAAAGAACAGCAAACTAAACCAAAAGCAAATATAAGTAGGAAATAACAAAGATTACAACAGAAATATATGAAATAGGGATTTGGAGACCAATAGAGAAAATCAGCAAAACCAAAAGCAAATATAAGTAGGAAATAACAAAGATTACAACAGAAATATATGAAATAGGGATTTGAAGACCAATAGAGAAAATCAGCAAAACCAAAAGTTGATTATTTAAAAAGATCAATAAAAATTTGCAAACCTTTATCTAGATTGACCAGGAAAAAAAAGACCAAAATTACTAAAATCAGAAATAAAGCAGGGTCATTATTGCATTGTCATTATGGTTTTTTGTGGTGGTAAGATTTAGTTTCTTTCTCTTTCTTGTTTGTATTTTTGTTTTACCAGTGGGTTTCATTCTTTCTTGTGTATTCATGGTAGTGATTATTATTTTTTTGGATTCCAGATGCAGGAATTCCTCGGGAATTTCCTGTAGGGCTGGTCGTGTGGTGGTGAACTTCTGCAGTTTTTGTCTGTCTGGAAAATACACTATTTTTCCTTCATTTCTGAAGCCTTGCTGGATACAGTATTCTGGCTGGCAATTATTTTAGTATTTTGGATATATCATCCCATTTTTTTCTGGCCTGTAGAGTTTCTGTTGAGAAGTCCGCTGTTAGTCTGATGGGGGCTACAATGTAGGTGACTTGATGTTTTTCTCTTGCTTCTTTTAAGATTTTTCTCTTTGTCTTTGAGCTTTGCCAGTTTGACTAAAATGTGTCTTGGAGAGGATCTTTGTGGGTTGAATCTGTTTGGGGATCTTTGAGCCTCCTGGATCTGAAGGTCGTGTCTCTCTCTATACCTGGGAAGTTTTCCATTACTATTTTGTTGAATAAGTTTTCCATGCTTTTTCCTTTCTCCTCCCCTGCTGGAACACCCATGATTCAAATGTTTGTGTGCTAAAAGGTGGTCTGGTAGCATTCTTAGATTTTCTTCATTTTTTAAAATTCTTTTTTCCTTTTTTTTTCTGTTTGCCTGGGTTATTTCTAAAAGACTGTCCTCAGGATCAGAAATCCTTTCTTCTGCTTGTTCTGTCCTGCTGCTTAAGTTATTGGTTGTGTTTTTCATTTCACTGAGTGAATCTTTCAGTTCCATGAGTTCTGCTACATATTTTTTTTAAGGTATTAATCTTGTAAATTTTCTCCTTCATATCCTGGATTTTTTTCTCATTTCATTATGTTGTCTGAGTTTTCTTATATCTCAGTGAGTTTCCTTAAGATTGTTGCTTGGAATTCCTTTTCAGTCATTTCAAGTGTTTCTTGCTCTATAGGGTCTGGTGTTTGAGAATTTTTGTATTCTTTTCATGATGTCATATTTTCTTGGTTTTCATATTTCTAGTATCTCTATGTTAATATCTGGTCATCTGGTAGAGCAATTGCTTCTTCTATTACTCTGGAATGGGTTTTGAAGAGAGAGATGTCCTCTTCTTTTTCTGGTCTCCATTGGTGACTATCCTTGTGTCAATGCAACTGAGTGTCTGACAAGCCACCTGCACAATGGCTGTGGCTACTGCTATGATCTTGAGCCACTTTTGCGGCAGCTGTGGTTGTGGCTTTGGTGGACCACCTGTGTGGAGGTGGTGTTTTTGGCATGCTTCTTGCCTGCTTTCACGGTGAGGATGTTGCCCTTGCAGCCACTTTTGCGGCAGCTGTGGTTGTGGCTTTGGTGGACCACCTGTGTGGAGGTGGTGTTTCTGGCATGCTTCTTGCCTGCTTTCACGGTGAGGATGTTGCCCTCGGCTCCTGCTTAGGACCCTGGGCATGCTCTGTTTCTTCTCAAAAGTCAAATTGGTATCGGGCCACTCAGCTCCTAACTTGGTTCACCCAAAATTCATCTGAAACTCACAGGTCCAGCTGCCTGTCCCCAGACAAAAGCAAACCACTCAAAAGTCAAATGTTGGTGAAAATGGAAGTCAACTTTTATTCAGGGATACCAGGGACCTGAGGAGTGATGTTAGGCTAACCTATCTTTCCAGCAAACTTGCAGGAGAATGGCCAGGCTAACAGCTATCTCAAAGACTCAGATTTACTGAGGGTTTATTTTATTTTATTATTTTATTTTTATTTTATTCTACTGAGGGTTTTTTTTATTTTATTATTTTATTTTTATTTTATTCTACTGAGGGTTTTTTTTTTTTTTTCTACTGAGGGGTTTTTAAGGAGGGTGATGTGGGAAGGGAATTGGGAGATGAAAAGCAGGAGGGAGAGGCACATGAGCAGTGAGGGCTTCATGCAACATCTTAGGTGCAAGGTCTTACCAAGGCTCCATCTGGTTTCTGCTCCTGTCCTCACTGTTACCTCAGGGTGCTACTGGAGGGGTGGAATAAGCAGAGCTTCATTGATGTCTTCCTTGGTTTCCCATGTGGAAGTTTGTAGCTCCAAACTGGCTGGAGAACAGCTTTATATTTATGTAAATAATGTTATCTTGCCCCATAACCAAGATTCAAAGTATCAAATAAACACGGGAAAGGAGGGAACTCAGGAAAATGCATGCCAAGTAAAAAAAAAAAAAATTGTCTTTTTAAAATTTGCCTGTAGCCCACGTAGTTTTAGGTCCCAACATGGCTTCAGTCCTGCTCACTCCAACAAAATGTTGGTGGAATAGCAAGTCAGCTTTTATTCAAGAATATGGGTGACCTGAGGAGAGATGTTAGGCTCACCCAACCCCTGGTAAACCTGAAGGAGAATGGCCAGACTAAAGCCATCTCAAAGACTTAGATTTACTGAGGGGTTCTTAAAGAGGGGGTTGAAGGAATGGAACATGGGAAATGAAGAGCAGGAGGGAGGGGAATGTGAGCTGTGGGGGTTCCATACAAGGAGCCAGATTCAAGGTCTCCCAAGGCTCCATCTGGTTTCTGTTCCTGTCCTTGCTGTTATCTCAGGGTCCTGCTGGAGGAGTGGAATCAACATAGCTTCATTTATATCTTCCTTGGTTTTCCAGGGTCTGGAGAGTATGTGCAAATCTGCAGCTCCAGGCTGACTGGAAAACAACTTTACATTTATGTAAATAATATCATCTTACCCCATAACCAACAGTCAAAATATCAAATAACTGTGGGAAAAAGAGGGAACTCAGAGAAATGCATGCCAAGGAAAAACTATTTCCTTTAAAAAATCTTTTAGAGCCCAAGCAGATTTAGGTCTCAATGTTAGAGTGAGCAGGACTGAAGCCCTATTGTGACCTAAAACCACTTGGGCTGTGAGGGTGGGAGAGGACATGGATTTAAAAAAGGATAGTTTTTTTTTTCTCTCCACTCTTTCTTTCTACCCCCTGACTTTCTTATCTTGCTTGCTAAATAGGAAAACAAGTCTAAGAAGCTAATCAGTACTTTGCAAGGCCAAAAGCTCTTTCAGACTTGTAGAGTTTTGAGAAGTGATTGAGGCCCAATGATTGGAAGCTGACGTTGGGCACCAGCCAAGTCAACCAGAGCTCTGCAAAATGAAAGTACACAAAAGACTGCAGAAAGGATGATTCTACTCTGGAGCAAATTAAAATCTTGAAGTGTCCTGAGACAACAGTGAAGATGAGAACAGAAACCAGATGGTGAGACCTCTTACCTCACTTAGACATGGACCCCTCGTAGCTCACATACCCTTCTCTCCTGCTTTTTACCTCCCACATTCCATTCCCTCAACCCCTCTTTTAAAAATCCCTCAGTAAATCTAAGTCTCTGAGATGGTATAGCCTACCATCTCCTTCAGCTGAATACATCTGCTTTTCTAATACCAACCATTTGACTTCTGAGTCTTCTTTTTTTCTTTTCTTCTCAAGGGAGTGGGCAGCAAGACCTGAGTTTGGCAACATCAACATGGCTTCAGTCCTGCCAGGTCCAAATGCTGCACCTGGCCAGGAGAACCAGCAACACTGTAGAGATGCACATAAACAGCAGACCAGGTCAGGTGCTTCTCTGAGTGACATTGTGGCAGGGTTTTGAAACTGTAAGGAAATTGTAGGCGGAGGAGAGTGAAGGTGGAGGCTTCTTTCAAACTCTCTGTGTGTCTGATTAAAGAGCCAGCTGGTGACACACTGCTGGTTCTTGGGTTTCTTTATCCGGCTTCAATAATTTTTCTGTGGAGCTAAATGTCTACTCTCTTCTGTTCCCCAGGAGGGAGAAATATGGGTTAGAGTTATACAACATATTTTAGGCAGGCTCCCTGTGGAGTTTGGTCATGCAGGATGGGCTTATTTATCTTTATCTACGAAGGTCTGTTCACTGATGTATGGTCTCTGAAAATCACACTGTACCCCTGCCTCTCCTCTCTCTAATATTGTTTATGGACATGAAATTGTAGGAAACTGTATGACCTTGGGAAAGTCACTTCCTTCTCAGTCACTTGGCTTCCTCAGCTATAAAAGAATTATGTAGTGGGCAGAATAGTGTCTCCCCCAAAATTCATGTCCACCTAGAACCTCAGAATGTAACTTTGCTTGGAAATAGTATCTTTGTAGATGTAATTAAGGTAAGGATTGAGATTAGACCATAGTGGATTAGGCCCTAAATCCAAAGAGAATGTCCTTATAGGAGACAGAAGAGGTCACACAGGGACAAAGAGAAAATAGCCATGTGAAGATGAGGTAGGCAGAGATTGGAGCCATGCATTTACAAGCCAAGGCATGCCAAGGATTGTTAAGGATTGCTGGCAACTATCAGAAAAGAAGCAAGGAGAAGGCATGGACAGTTTCTTTCACAGCCTCCTGCAGGAACCAGCCTTACTTGCACCTTGATTTTGAACTTCTAGCCTCCTGAACTGTGAGAGAATAAATTTCTGTTGTTTTAGGCTAGTTTGTGGTATTTTGTTACAGCAGTCCTATGAAACACAGTTTAGATACTGTTGCCCGGATTAATTCGTATTTTCATGGCACTTATAGTTTTTACAAAGTGTATTCACGTAAATTTGTCCCTCATGATGAATTATTGCCAGGTTAGTTTTCTGGGCCACAAGTAGATTTTTATCAGCCCATTCCCTTTTTTTGCAGATACTAAGAGAAATGACATATCCATATCTACTCGGGTGCCGTAGAGAGTGACTGGCAGCCCTAGGACTCTGGGTCACGTGCTTTTCCTCTAGTACAGGAGGAGGTAGAGGATTTTGAGGATACATTGCAGTGGCTGAAAAGTTCTAATTGTCCACAAGAATGGATGATGCCCCTCATAGGCATGAACTGAAAGCTGGCTGGGAAGGGCCAGCCTCACTGGCTGTACCTAAGTGATCATGGGCTGAGGCCTGCCCGTGAGACTCAGGCCACTGATCTTGGCTTCCACACACTCCCATGCTCCTCCAATCTTTAGAAACACTTCTTGCAGCCCCTCCCCAACCTGTGGAAAATGTAGACTAGAGATCATTGTTCTCATCACCACAGGTCGGGCAGCATGCAGAGTGGAAAAGCATGTACTTTTAGACAGCCAATTTAAGTTTGAATCCCAGTGCTGCAGTTTGCTAGCTGTGGAACCCCAAGCAATGACCCTCTTCTGTATCACCCAGGTTCATCATCCATAATATGGGGATAACAGTTCCTACCTTGCAGAATTTTTGTGAGGATTGAGGATAAACAGGCAAAATGTCTGGCATGCAGCAGTCACTCTAAAAGAGAGCTGTTCCCATTACCTCCCCCCAATAGTTGCATTGGCTTTACACCAACACTTAACACAAGGTATGGTTTCAGTCTTCCGATTAATGAGCTTGTCAGCTTTCCTTAATCCCATGAGCTCCAGTATCTTGCACAAGACACTGTGTATGTGGAAAACATCCAACAACAGACATTCATCAAGGGCTCGAATCATCATGTTGAAGGGATACCTGCACTCCCATGTTTATTGCAGCTCTGTTCACAATAGCCAATATGGAGGGCCGGCCCGTGGCTCACTCGGGAGAGTGCGGTGCTGATAACACCAAGGCCCCGGGTTCGGATCCCATATAGGGATGGCCGGTTGGCTCGCTGGCTGAGCGTGGTGCTGACAACACCAAGTCAAGGGTTAAGATCCCCTTACTGGTCATCTTTTGAAAAAAAAAAAAAAAAAAACAATAGCCAATATGGAACCAACCCGAATGTCCATCAACAGTCAATTGGATAAAGAAAATGGTATATATACACAATGGAATACTACTCAGCTATAAAAAGGAACAAAATTCTGCCATTTGCAGCAACATGAATGAGCTTGGAGAAAAATTTCCAATTACTGGAGCCAACATGTTCCTTTTTTTTGCTTAAGTTGTTTTGAATTGCTTTTTGCCTCTTGTAACCTACAGAGCCATGATTATGTCAAGCCTTGTCATGCTTGTTTTCTAGATGGTGAAATTGAAGTTCACAGTGATGTTGCCAAAGTTAAACAGCAGTATTGGGGTGAGGATGTGGTAATCTTCTGGGTAGGTGGAGGGGGATGGTGATGGAGACCTGCTTACTCAAACCCTCTCTCAACCCTGCTCTCAAGTCCCAAGGCTTGCTGGTCTCCCTTCCCCCTGCAGGGCTTGGTAAATGGGGACATCTACAGAGTCTATTTATAGAGCCCTGGTAGGGAGCCAAGAGTGTCTCCTCTCTCTGCAATGCTTTACAAGGTTACTCTGAATGAGCAAGGCTATTCTACTAACCAGTTAATCCTGCTGTCAATTATTAAGAGAGCTCAACATTCCTTGCTGCATCTTCAAGTTGGGCTGCTTGTGGCTTTTGAACCATGGTTTCTTCACTCACCTTTGACAGATCACAAACAAATCCTCAGTCCTCATGTTTTGATTTGATAACCTGACAACCTTTTTCTTTCTTTCTTTTTTTTTTTTTTTTTTGTCTTTTTCATGACCAGTAAGGGGATCGCAACCCTTGGTGTGGGGTCACCCGCACCACGCTCAGCCAGTGAGTGCACCTGCCACTCCTATATAGGATCTGAACCCGCAGCGGGAGCGTTGCTGCGCTCCCAGCACTGCACTCTCCCGAGTGCGCCATGGGGCCAGCCCTGACAACCTTTTTCTACTTCTTCTGCCAGGGACTTAGATGAAGGGTAGAGTTTCAGGAAATAGAAACAAGATTTTTATTAATCCTGTTCTTTATTTCTCTGCCAATAGCAGGTCCAAAGATGAATGTCACTTGCTCTGCCATATTTTATATGTCAATGAAGCATATTAAATCTAGACTCCATTGCCCTGCATCCATTTGCAGTGCCTGAATAATAAGGGCAAAGAATGGCAGAAAGGATGATGGTGGTCCCCCATTGCCAAAAATGTCTTGGTCTCAGTTTCCCTAGAATGTTGTTCTAGGGCTGGCCAGGTAGCTCAGTTGGTTAGAATGTGGTGCTGATAGCAGCAAGGTCCAGGGTTTGATCCCTGTACTGGCCAGCACCAAAAAATAAAAATAATGGTATTCTAAATACAAGTAGAGACCACCAGGCTGCCATGTGTTCCAACTAAGACACCCTGGGAGGTCGCTATGTGTTGCCTATTTAGTACCCCTCTCTTCTTTCTTCATAAATGATTCCATCCAGGTATTCAGGGAAGGATCTGATTAGACTAAGCCAGGTTTTCTCAATCATAGCACTATGGACATCTTGGGCAGGATAATTCTTTGTTGTGGGGGATGTCCGGTGTATTGCAGGATGGTTAGCAGCATCACTGGTCTTTACCCATACTAAGCCAGTAGCACACCATGCCCCAATCATAATCAAAACTGTCGCCAGACATTGCCAAATGTCTCCTGGGGTGGGGGGGCAAATTTCACACAGTTGAGAACATATGTGATAGACTGACACAAAAGGGAATTTGAGAGGGATCAATATACTTATAGGTCCCAACCCTGGGAGGGCTCTGAATCTAAGTATGGAAAATGAAGGCTGTGGGTTCCTGGGCACCAGTCTCTCCTGGAAGGGACACCCAGGCTGTCTTGAAACAATGTGTGTCAGCACAAAACCTAACCCCCTCCATAATTCAAATTCATTCACACTGAAAGCTATGAAACAAATGTCAAGGACATCTGTGATAGAGGCTCAGGGCACCAGCCTGCGTGGCCCTGTCTTGCTCAGGGAGTACCAGGAGAAGAAGGAGCCACAGGCCTGGGGCCATGAGGTCTGGCCCTTTTCCAACACTTGGTGCATCTGCTGCCACCAGTGTCTTGTTCTCAAAGGGATCCACCAGGGAGATGGAGGGTGACCTTCAACTAGCAGGTGGCAGCCTCCAGACCCTTAGCAGTCCTTATTCCAGTAGTTCATAGCCTTTCAAGGGTGCCCCAGGGCTGAGGCTAAGGGGTGAGTGCTGCTTCCCTCCTTTCAATTGCAGGCCCATTTAGTGCTCCCTCATCCATGCCATCATCTCTGGCCTACTATGGTGCTCGAGCAACCCACTTCCCTCAGATACCACTCACATGAGGGCAAGTACCTAGCCAGTGCTGCACAGTCAGGCTTCCTTCTTCCATCTCTTGGCACTTTTCCCCACCTCCATGTCCCAATTCTTTAGGGTAGCCTTCCTTGATCTCACTGTGTAAAGCACCCACCCAGACATTGTCACGTCTTCTCTACTTTACAGTCTGAAATGAACTTATCACTAGCTGAGTTACTTGTTTGTTGATTGGCACATCCCCTCCTCAGTAAGAGTTTAAACTCCAGGAGGACAAGGACTTTGTCTTGATCATCCCTGGAATCCTTAATGCCTAGTGAAAGGAATAAAATTCAGCACCAGTTAAAGGATGAGACACAAACGCAAGGCAGCTCGCCGGAGAAGGTTTTTTATTCGGTGGGCACATCTGCTTTTATAGGGTTAGAAGAGAGCTGAGAGGTTTGCTGAGGACACAGGGCATTCGGGGATTGGATGGATTGCGTTGCTAAGGGGCCAGGAGCAGAGAGCCTGTGCTGATTGGTGTGCGATTCACGCTGGTGGGAAGGTATTGTGGCGCCGGTGGGAAGGAGAAGGCGGAAGAGAAGGGGAGCCAGCGCCATGATGGGGCGCGGCCAAAAGGGTTCTCATATGACCTAATATTCCTCCCTTTTTGTTTTGTTAGGAAAAGGGCTACGTTTCTCTTTCTGGCTACTTCCTGCTGGTAGGGGGCGTCGTTTGGGAAGGGGTTGGAGTGTCAGGGAGGAATATGGTTAGGAGACCCCATGATATGGTGGAATATAAAAGAACCTCCTGGGGGGTGAAATGGATGAAAGTTCCCCGCAGCCATAAGTCAATAATCTGTTGAGTCCACTCCTGTTGTGTAAAAAGCGGCTGTAGTAGCCAGGCGTCGGGGGGAAGGGCATCTAGGAAGGCAATCCATGGCGTCCTGTATGTTTCATCAGCATGTGGTGAGGAGTTTCCGAGAAGAGGCGGAGGGTTCATCAGTAGCTAGGAGTTGGTAGTTTCTAAGTAAAAGCTGGTTAAAAGTCTGGTTAGAAATTTTGCC
>NW_007727335.1:409931-410717 GCF_000696425.1 Galeopterus variegatus | reverse complement strand
GTGAGTTTAATGATGTTATTTTTCTACTGCACCTGATTCGTTAATATAATAACAACATTCTTCTCTGAGGAAGAGGCAGGTGCCACCTTTTTCCATTGTGAGCAGATCAAGGGCTCTCCTGTTTTGGAGGGTCACTTGGGCCAAAGAAGTTATTTGTTTTTGTAGGGAGGTTAGAGATTCTGCCGTAGATGTGAGGGCCCTTTCTAACCTGGATTTAATATCTTCTACAGCCCACAGAGAGTGGCCCAGAGCTCCTCCCGAGAGGCCGGCACTGGCGACGGAAATGGTTAAAGACATACCAACCAAGATAGGGAGGAAAGCCGCTCTTTTCTGTCGGTCTGGGGGATTAAGAAGGTGAAACATTTCTGAGCTGGTGTATAGGGTGAGCTGGGGAACAACAGTTACGAGAAGGTAAGGAGAAGTTATATTGGGGAGGAAAGTGGTGAAAAGGGTTCCATTGCACCAAAAAAAGGTTCCAGGCAATGCGTGAGTGGTATTTGTGAGGTTAAGACTGTATTGGCAAAAGGGATCATAGAAACATTTGGAAATAGTGGGGCCACAAAGGCATGTTCTAGGGAGGAGGGTGTGGTTGCCATCCTCAGGCCCCACAAAGGAACATTGGGTAGGGGTGAAGAGGGCAGTGGGACCTGGGAAGGGTTTGGACAAAGGAGTGAGTCGGTGTTGTTGAATGGGACAGCGGCAAGCAGGGGGCGAGCCAAGGATGCGCACAAAAAGCAATTTCCAGGGGAAATGGATGGAACAGTCTGGTTTAAAAAGGACAGGGTA
>NW_007727335.1:406483-407910 GCF_000696425.1 Galeopterus variegatus | reverse complement strand
TGTTTGGGGAATGGGACGGTCCATGAGAAGTGGTTTTCTGTTAAGCGTAGTTGACTTTTTCCTTGAGGAAAGGAGAAAGCTGAGGTAGGTTACTGATGACTGGGAAATTTGGGCTTTATGTGGGGAGACCCAATATCCTTTATTAGCTAAGTGATTTAATAGGTGAGCGGTATCTGTTTGAGATTGCTGCCATGAGGGGCTGCACAAGAGAAGGTCATCTACATACTGAAGAAGCATGGAGTCGGGGTGGTTGGCATAAAAATCAGTGAGATCCTGGGCTAAAACCTGGCCAAAGATGTGAGGACTGTCCCGAAATCCCTGTGGGAGAACAGTCCAGGTAAATTGTCGGGAGTGTCAGGTGTGAGGATCAGTCGAAGTGAAAGCAAAAATATCTTGAGAGCTTGGCGCTAGAGGTATAGAGAAGAAAGCATCCTTTAAATCCAAAACTGAAAAATGGGTTGTGGTGGCTGGGATGTTAGAAAGGAGGGTAGAGACATTGGGCACTAAGGAATGGATAGGGATGACTGAGGAGTTAATGAGGTGCAAATCCTGCACCAAGCGATAGTTCCTGTTAGGTTCTTTCACAGCTAGTATAGGGGTGTTGAAAGGCGAGTGAGTGGGCTGGAGATGGCCCTTTTTTGTAAATCCTGAATGATGGGGCAAAGGCCAAGAAGGGGTGGTCAGGTGGTCAGGGGATACTAGGCCTGGCATATAAACTTAGTGGGGTCCTTAAGCCTAATGTGTATTGGAGAACACTTTGCAGTGGAGGGGCTTGGTGTGTCCCAGACAACTGTGTTGACAGGCTCAGTTAATGTTGGAAAAGGAGGCCGTAAGTCCGAGTCATCAGCCAGGAGTGCTATAAAAAACTGTGTGGTAGGCGAGGCATGGGAGGTGATGCTGATCATAACCCTGAGAAGGGAGAGAATATCTCTTCCCAGTACAGGGATGGGATTTTGGGGCATGACAATGAAGGAGTGTAAGAAGGGTGTGGAAACATCTTGCATGGTGCATGTTAATAGGGGGGTTTTACAAGGGAAAATCTGTTTACCTCCTACCCCAACAATAGAAGAGGTGGAAGGTGTAGTTGGGCCCCAGAACTCCCTCAGGACTGAAAAAGTGGCTCCAGTGTCTAAGAGGAAGGAAATGGGGCACCTATCCACCACAAGCTGCACCCTGGGTTCCTGTGTCATGATGGTTATGGTCGGGAACAGAGACCCAGGGCCCCATCAATCTTCTCCTGCTAGTCCCAACAGATCGGGCTTAGCTTGTGGGGTGATTGGCCCCTCTCCCCTTTGGGTGGCAGGGCAATCAGATCCCCAATGGCCCCTTTTGTGGCATTTGGGACAGGGAGTGGTTGGAGGCAAAGGAGAGGGGCAGGCTTTTGCCCAATGTCCCTCTTTTCTGCATTTAAAGCAGGTTCCAGGGGG
>NW_007727335.1:397272-405609 GCF_000696425.1 Galeopterus variegatus | reverse complement strand
TGTGTGTTTCGTCTGCATGGGCTCAGGCCAATTCCCATACACGCCTTCGCTCCTCAGGAAGGAGAGTGTTAGCTATATATGTCATGGTGTGTGAGACTGTAAGCCTGCAGGATCCACTGAAACTCCCTAACATAGGTGGTGGGGTCAGTGGTAAAGGAGCCCAGTTTCTTCTCTAATTGTGTGAGATTGGAGATGAAAAAAGGTACATGAACTCTGATTACCCCTTCTGGGCCAGCCACCTCTTGAAGTGGTGCAATAGTGGGAGGGACCAGAGGGAGCCCCTGTGATCTAGTCCATGGAGGACTGAAAGGTTTTGCAGGATGAGGGGAAACAGGGGGCAGCTGTGGAATTGGAGTGGAAGGGGAAGCTGAAATGGAAGATGGCAGAGAGGAAACTGAGGCGGAGGGGGAAGTGGGAGTGGAGGAAGGCGGGCGGTAACTTACAGGCCAGGAGGACTTGGGAGGGAGAGCATGAAGAACAAAGATGGGGATTTTGTCTGAGGAGGCAAAAGGCCTCCACATAGTTGATCTCCTTCCACTTTCTGAGGCACTGGCAGTAGTTAAAAAGATCGTGAAGGAGATCTGGGTCTAGGGATCCCTCAAATGGCCAATGGGTTTGGTTGTCCAGGGGATACTGGGGCCAATCTTGAGTGCAAAATCTGATCAAGAGCTTTGGTTTAATATCTGGTGTAAGGGAGAGTATAGTAAGGTTTCTGAGTAAGCATTTGAGGGGTGAGGTTTCCGGAAGGGATGAGGAGGCTCCCATTGTGAAGTGGACAGAGATAAGGAAATCAAGAGGAAGAGAAAACGAGGAAATGAATCCCCGGGCCGGAAGTGGGTCAGCAAAATCCAGGAGGCGTCCCCGAGGAGTTTGTGAGCCACGGAGGTTCTATAGGAACTGGATTAGGAGAGTGAGGTTCGTCACCCACACTTCAAGCTCCCAGGAGGCACAGTGCCGGAGGCCATGAGGAACCTAGTACTAGGATTTTTGGAACCCGTTTTAGTGTCGAGAGAGAGAGAGAGAGAGAGAGAGAGAGAGAAGCAGAAAGGAGCCTCCATCCTGAACCCTCATGCTCAAAGGCTCCTGGAGAGAAGGGAGTGGATAGCTGGAGGGTCCGTCACTACCGTAAAGGTCTTAATGGGGTGTAACTTTACACCTCTTAAGGGCCTCGGAGTCTAGTTGGTTGATAACTGCTCCGCTGTAGCCAGAGGAGGGTGGCAGCCTTATAAGGGAGACTTACCTAAGGGTGGAAGTGGTGGTGAGTGCGAAGAGCCAGGCCAGTGCCCGAAAAGGTGGACAAGGCCAAGCCACCTTGGTTGAGATGGAGATGGGGCCCACAGTGGACATTCCTGTCCCGGGTTTTGGCACCAATGAAAGGAATAAAAATCAGCACCAGTTAAAGGATGAGACACAAACACAAGGCAGCTCAGGTTTTTATTCCGCAGGCACATCTGCTTTTATAGGGTTAGAAGAGAGCTGATAGGTTTGCTGAGGACACGGGGCGTTCGGGGATTGGATGGATTGCATTGCTAAGGGGCCAGGAGCAGGGAACCTGTGCTGATTGGCGTACTTTTCTCTCTGGCGGGAAGGTATTGTGGCGCCGGCGGGAAGGAGAAGGTGGAAGAGAAGGGTAGCCATCACCATGATGGGGCCCGGGGGAAAGGGTTCTCATACGACCTAATAGTTCCCTCTCCTGAAAATACTCCTGAAAGACCGTTAGGATGCTGGAATCATCTGGGCGCCCCTTCTCTGAGTAGCTTCTGTTCTCTCACCCCTCCCGTACCCCACAACGCAGAATATTGGTATATCGCAGTCCTCTGTTTATTTTCCATAAGATGTCTTGGCGATGACATTCTCTTCCCTATTTTCAATCGTATTTTCAGATATTATCAAATCTTGCTAAATTCACCTGTCTAGCCACCTGTTCTCTTTCTGTTATCTCTTTTGCTCTTTAACCACTCTACACAGTCCTGTCAGATACTGTCCTGAAGTACAGTTCTGGCCGTGTCACTGTAAGTGGCCTGCACTGATTACTGAACGCATTCCTAACACCTAAGCCTGGTATCTGAAACTCTCCACCACCTAATTAACCCCAACCAATCCCTCAGCCTAGGCTCCCGCCAACCCAGATGCTGGGCTAATCCCCGAGCGTGCCCTGAATTTCCCCACCGTGCCCTGGCTCCTGCCACTCCCTGCATGGGGAGTGTGTCGCGCCCCTCTGTCTCCGTCCACGCCAGCCCTCGGCAAGACTCAGCTTGAGCAGCACGTTCTACGAGGACATCACTGCACCTCCTCCTGCCCCACTCCCCGCCGCCTTGCCCCCTCCCCTCCCGGTAGCTTCGGGGTCTTCACTGCGGGCAGTCAACATGTTTGTGGTGAGTTAGTCTAGCTTCTCTTCCTCTCAAAATTTAGAGATCGTGGGTTCTAAATTTTTAAAATTTTCTTGATGCTGCACCAGCATGTGGCTGAAAGGGGGGAAATTTTTTAAAATATATATTTATATACTAAAAATATATATCATATATATGTGCCCTCCTGCCGCGCCCCCCGCTTCAGCCGCTCTGACTGCCTGCTGTCCCCGCCAGGTCTGTCCCAGACTCGCGCTCCTTTTCCCACGGCCCAGGAGACTGAGACCGAGCGCCCACCACTGAGCTGCAGTCCTCCGGGCTTCCTAGAGGGGTGCGCCCCGCCTCCACTTCCGGCGCACGCACCCCTGGCCCCAGCCTGCTTCCTCCCTGAGGTCGATTACAGCAGTCAGTGGAGCAAAGGTTGAGAGGGGCGGTGTGGCTGGTGTGGGTGTGCAGTCCCCGGTGCTTCCAGAACTGCCCCTGTCCGGCCTCAGCTTCCCGTACCACCTTTCCTCGGCCCCCTCGGCCTGCTTCTGCCAGGGCAGAGCCTGCTGCTGCACCAGGGGTCCTGCCCCTCCTCGGCGTTACTTGTCAGCCCGCCGGTCCATCTGTCCGTCCTTTCCTCTGTTTGTCCACTCGCCCGCTCATCCACCCGTCCATTGACTTCTCACGCACTTACCCTGGGCCCCAGGCTTCGGAGTCGGAGATGCACTGATGGGCTCTTTCCTGCCACTTGTCACAAGACCAGAGCTCGCTGTTGAGTCAAGTCTCAGCCATACATTTCGACTTCCCCAGTCTGGGCGAGATCCTTCACCAGTCACTCTCAGAACACCTCCTACTTTCCCCTTTGTAGTTTTTATGACAATTAAATTAGGTAATTGTGTGTGTTTTCTGTTTAACGTCTGCCTCTCTCTGCTATTTTTAAGTTCTGTATTGGCAAGGACACGTTTTGTTTATAACTCTTGTTTATAACTCTGCTTAGCACCCTGCACAAATAGTCACTCAATAAATATTAAATAAATGTTTGAAAAACGCAGTCCCTTTTCCAAGGGGTGCCTTGATTTAGGGGGAAATGCAGATGCGAAAAGGCATTTCTGCAGAATGGACATCTAAGAGTTCGAACTTTGGCTAGCACCCTGCACAAATAGTCACTCAATAAATATTAAATAAATGTTTGAAAAACGCAGTCCCTCTTCCAAGGGGTGCCTTGATTTAGTGGGAAATGCAGATGCGAAAAGGCATTTCTGCAGAATGGACATCTAAGAGTTCGAACTTTGGCGTCAGAACTTTTGGTTCAAAACAGTCCATATTGGCCAGCCACCAAAAAGCAAAAGTCCATACTACATCACTTACCAGTCATATGACCTAGGACAAATTACATAACTTCTCTGTTTTTCTTCAGTTAAATAGTTGAACTTGCACCATAGACTACTCTGAAGATGAAATGAATTAACACATTTAACACAGGTAAACAGTGCTTGACTGTAACAGTGGCTCACTCAATAAGTAGTTTCTGATGAAATTAAGTAAGCAAACAGATACATTATAATATCTGTTACATTATATTAAATACAGATACATTATAATAACAATGCTGCAGCAAGTAGAATTGTCCAAAAGTGCCTGGAGGTTCCGTCTGGATTGCTTGGACTAAGAGCTACTTAGGACCAGGGATTTCCCTTCTCCCAGAGGGAGCGACTGTACCCAAGTTCAGCCTTTCCCACCTCCTCAACCCCCTCCCTAACATGTGCTGGGCAGAAGGTTCCCTAGGCAAGTCTATAAATAACTGACACTTTAATTCAGATTTTTGGTCCGAAGCAGTAGGCTAATACTCCCACTGACAAGGTTTTCTCACACTTGTGCCCTAAGTAGGTAGAGGGAACTCTCCCCCGGAAAACAGAAGCACCACTGTCCAAACTTCCCTTTTATGGGGTGATGGGAGAATCCAGCCAGCCAGGGGTCTGGTAACTTTCCCCAATAAAGTCCGTTCTGTAACCCATGCCTTGTGACGTGGAATTCGCCCTTCCCTTGCTCCATATCTACCATGTGTTGAGAATCAACTCTGGGCCAAGCATTTTAAAGTGTAGACATTATTATTATTCAGGTACGGTGAGGATGACATATCAGGAAGTGATTATTGTTGAAAAGTTAGTATTGTAGTTTCTAAGAAAAGGGGGAGTGCCTCACTATGCTGGGCCACACAGGGAAGCACCAGGATCAGTTAGGAGGCAGAGGAATGATGAGAAAGTGGACAGGAACCTTTATTGTGCTTTCCTTGGGAAAGAATAGGCAAGACAGGGTAAGCACGTTCAGGATTGGCTAGTTTGAATGATTTCAGTGGGCTCCGGGGTTTAGGGGGTTCTTCCTAGTTGTTTGGTATCTGGCCCTGGGGTGATTAGGGCAGGGAAATGGTGGCCCTGGGTGTGAGAATCTGATAGAGGAGATGATGAGGTTGTCTGCTCTGGGTCAGTTGGTTTGCATATGAAAGGCACACTCATAGATGAGTTGTTTACTATCTCTAGGAATTGACATTCCACCCAGTGTCAAAGGCCCCCAGATGTCAAAGCGTCAGAATAAAAAATGTTTAATATGTCAAGCACTACTCAGATGCTATGTGTTATTACCAATGCAATCTCAGAAAGGTTCAGTTGGTGACTAATGTCACACAGCCAATAAGAGGCTGCACCATGATTTTAATTGGGTCTCTGACTCCGAAGCTGATGCCCTGTCTGTGAATTAGATCACCTCCCTGCAGTTTGGGAGGTACTATGAGGACATTTTTTAGTTCTTATTAGGCATTTCACAATGTTTTGTACTGCCTCTTTGAAATTCTCCTTCCTTGACCACAGTGGCACTCATTCTTTCTATAAAGTATATAGCACATACTATGTGCCATGCATTGGGTTGAGTGACGCAGATACAAAATGCCATGCATTGGGTTGAGTGAGCAAAAATGTTGATGTTGGTTAGAGTCTAGGCATGAACAAGACAGGTATTAACCAAATAGTCCCACTAAAGTATAGATACTGACAATTTTTAAAAACTTGTCAGAGGAACATGATCACATTTGCAATTTGAACAGATCACTCTGATTACAATGTAGATAACAGACTGAGGGCAACCAAGTGAATGTGGGGAAGCCAGCTGGTGAGTTACTGTGCAGCAAGGCAGAAAGGATAGTTGCTGGGGTGGAGATGGTGGTGGCAGAGATGGAAAAGGGCAGGTTCTGGAGATAGGAAATAAAATCAATAGGACTTAATTGGCATTAAATAAAAGAAGGAGGTAAGGGAAAGGTCCATGTTATGGATGCTTCTAGGTTTCTGGCTGTGCAGCCAGATGGATGTTCCTGCTTCCTGAGAAGGGGCCACTGGGAGGAGAGCAGGTTTGGGGTGGGAGAATCATGAGTTGGTTGTGGATGTGCTGAGTTTAAGGTTCTTTTGAGAAATTCAAGAGGAATTGTGGTAGGAGTGAGGAACTGTGGGTAAATAGGTCTGGAGCTCAGATTGGAGGTACCATAGAAGGATGATAACAGAAGGTGAGGATGAGATTGACTAGGAGGAAAGTAGATGGTGAAAATAGGGAGGATTAAGGGCTAACCTCTTGAAACTCTGATGTAGAGGAGGGTGGACGTGTGAAGGAGATGGAGAAGGGGGGAGATATTCCTTATGATTATAAACTTCCCTCAGGGGGCCGGCCAGTTTGCTCAGTTGGTTGGAGCATGGTTCGGTAACACCAAAGTCCAGGGTTTTATCCAAACTCCAGGGATTGATCCCTGTACCAGTCAGCCACCAAAAGCAAAAGCCAAACAAACAACAAATCTCCCTCAGCCATACATGCCAGAGGACAAGTTGGTGAGGCATAATATTTGTAATAAAATTTGAATAATATCACAAACATATTGAAAGGAAAAAGTAGGAGACATAGCAGACCAGTGGTCTCTAAGTAAAGGATACACATCGGTGTGATACAGCCCTTGGTAAACACTACGTACTCATCCATGCACACATCTGGCAATACATTGTCACATGATTTCATAAATTCTGATTGTCACATAATAAGAACTAAAGAATTGTATTTAGTATTTCTCTTATGCTAAAAATTAATTTAAGAAGAAAAATATCCCCAAGTTTCTCTGGGTTTAGGTTTGTATGAAGCATCTGTTAATATCTGGCAAAGCACAGTTTAGGAAATGCTGCTTTGTAGGCATCTCAGACCTAACTTTTTAATGAATGGCTGAGCAAATGACACCACCATCCTCCAGTCACCAGGGCTAGCCAGAAACCCAAGTCTTTCTTGACTCCTCTCTCTTCCAAACCCTCATCTAGTGTGTCCCTAAGTCCTGCCAAATCTCCCATCTTTGTATCTTTTGGCTCCCATAACTCAGGCTCTCACTGCCTGTTGCTCGAGTGGTTGCAACAGACCCCTTCCCATCTCTTCTACACATCACTCTCTGGGTAGGCAGGCAGACCCTCCAGCCATCTCTGTGGTCATTGGGATTATATGCAAACTCTGTATCATTTGTGGCCTGGCTGTTCCTCTATAGGTGCCTCCTCTCTCACTCTTCCTTAACTATGCCCCAGGCTCTTGTGCGGGGTTCTTAACCTAGCTGCCCATCAGGAGCACACCACCCATGGAGATTCAGACTTAGTAAGTCTATCACATGGTTCAGCTCCATGGCTGATTCTGGACCATAGCAAGAGATGACAGCCACTAGTCTGGCCTCCCTAAACAACCTTCAGATTCCTTGATGGGCCCTATCCTCTCCTACCCACTGTTCTCTTTGCCTGAATAACCTTCCTCTACATCTTTACCTGGCTCACTCATATCAGACTGTGCTGAAATGTCTCCTCCAGGCCACTCTGCCTGGCTCTTTCTGCCTCTCTCTTCTTGGTCTTGGTCAGTCATTTTTCTCTTACACTACCTTACCTACTTATCTCCATCCTTGGATTTATCACACTGTGTCTGTTTACCTGTCACTTTCCCATACTACACTAAGAGTCCTTGGGGACAGGCCTTTTAATTCTGAGACTCCAGTTTAGTACACTGCTTAGCACATAGTAAATGCTCAAGTATTTGTTGAAAGAATTGATGAAGGAATCCATTCCTCTATTCTTTGTGCTGTTTCAGAACCTTGTGACTTAAAGTCAAGAATAATTTTTCCTTGTTTGTACATTCACCCTGGCCATTCTCCATGACTCCTTCCTAACACTTTTGTCAAGATTTTCCTGGGCATTAACCATTCTGCAATAAAAAGATCAAGTGCTTTAGAGTTAGGCAGTTCTGGGTGCATATCTTGACTTTGCTATTTACCAATTTGGAGCCTTGAGCAAGTTACTTTCAAGAACCTCAGATTCTGCAATAAAAAGATCAAGTGCTTTAGAGTTAGGCAGTTCTGGGTGTATATCTTGACTTTGCTATTTACCAATTTGGAGCCTTGAGCAAGTTACTTTCAAGAACCTCAGTTTCCTTATTTTTAAAATGGGGATGATAATATTTACCTCACAGTGTTATTGTCAAGCCCCACTAAAATAGTATTTGTAAAGTACCTGGCCTATGCATAATAGGTGTTTATTAAATGTGAGTTCTTTTCTTTTGGAATGCCCCATGGCATGAAAGACAGGACTAAATACTTTGGTTGCAGAGCTTGGTTCTGCTGCTCACTGGCTGTGTGTTTTTGGTCAGGTTATGATTCTCAGTAGCCTCATTTGGAATATGAACATAATTATGATTGTCCTTATAGAGTTAAGAAAACTATATAAAATTTACATTAAGTACCCTTAATGTAATGCTAATGCTCAAGAAAATGGTAGTTATTCTGAGTCATAATAATATGCTACAGTGTTTTTTCTGCTTTCCAGTCATCTACAAGCCCTATTAATTATCCCTGATATTGTTCCTAACATTATTGCTAAACGTTGATTTGATTTTGGCTATACTAAAATTTTCTGTTTCACATCCTAAAAAAGTCCTGAATCATCTGTATATGTAT
>NW_007727335.1:381524-396563 GCF_000696425.1 Galeopterus variegatus | reverse complement strand
ATTTATATGGAAGTTCTCTTTTAGTTAGTTTCCTTTCCAATGCTATACTCCCTGGCAACTGGTGTTCAAAATCCTGTATTTATATTCTAAGCACCTGGTTTTCCTTGTGTAACATGAGCATTGTCCATCTCAGCAGCTCCTTGAGAAGTTGGAATTCAGAAGGAATCCCTCAGACACAAACCTCCATCCCATCCCTGTGTCTACTGGGCAGCCTTTTCAGACTGTCTCTGCTGAGAATGTCAGGAGAGGCCACAGGCTTGGCCTACCATGCTCCAAAAGAACGAGAAGGACTTATAATTGTGAAAGTTGAAGAAGAGAATTATGTTTGGGGGCAAGACTTTGGCTTTCAGGGAAACCCCTGGAGCCAGGAGGTCTTCCGTCAGCAGTTCAGGCAGTTTGCTTACTCTGATTCCACCGGGCCCCGGGAGGCTCTGAACCGACTCCAGGAGCTTTGCTGTCAGTGGCTGAGGCCTGAGGTCCACTCTAAGGAGCAGATACTGGAGGTGCTGGTGCTGGAGCAGTTTCTGGCCATCCTGCCTGACGAGCTGCAGGCCTGGGTGCGAGAGCATCGGCCAGAGAATGGAGAGGAAGCCGTGATTATGCTGGAGGAGCTGGAGAAAGAACTCGATGAACCAAGGCAACAGGTAAGAAGTAGATGTGTTGGTTGGTTTGACCTATTGTAAGTTAATGCAGAAGCAATTATGAGTGGCATGGACTTGGCCCTCAGAGGATTATAGGGTATAGACTTGGCCCTCAGAGAATTATGCAGTTTCTGTCTTTTAGGGTTATGAATTATTCACTCACTGGGTTCAAGTCACGAGAGCTTTTAGTCCTGTTGTTTTCTCTCTAGTCATTGTAATGAGTTTCTGATTACTTCTGTCCTGCCCTGTTACTCTAGGGGTTTTCCTCTTGTGTATCCTGAGAATCATAGTACTGTACTTGATTACTCCTAGGACACAGCTCATGGCCAAGAAATGATCTGGAAGGAAATGACATCCATGGGAGCACTGAAGTCCCTGAGTAGCCCGCTGCAGCGTTTGGAGAGCCTGTGCAAGAGTGAGACTCAGGAGCCCCAGCCTTTCCAGGAGAGAGGTGAGAAACCCCAACCCATTTGGGGTTAAGAATGGAGGTGACGGCTATCTTCTGTGGCATGGTTCATTTTCCTAATGACAATCACTAGTGGAGAACACAGAAAGAACATGCCAGAACCAGGAAGAAAAGCCCCTTCTTCCTCCAGTGTCCCTTTAGTACCCTCTACTGATAAAGCTCACATTATGTCAGCTGGCAAGAGAGAAATGCTCCAGTATCACAGACAGGGCAATAAAGAGTAGATTTGAAACTAAGAGGCAATAAATTGATAGCTGTCACATATGCCGTGAATCAGAATCAAAAGGACTTTGATTATATTATTGGCAAAATCATCCCTATGAGTAGCAGATACATCAGGCTTATTAGCTGTTCTCATTAAACTTTTGTTACATCTGACTATCCTTCTGATTTCATCTTTATCAAGCAATCTTATTAACATCCCATGAAGCTTAGCTATAATAAGAAAATGTATTAGTTCAGTCTGGTGTGTGTGATGGTTACGTTACTCATTAATTCTCATTTTAGCTTTATTGTGCTCAGTTTCACGAGCTTGGTTAATGAGAGTTTACCCCAAGAGGTAATTATATTCATTGTATGATGATAAAATTAGGTTTATGTGAACACGAGCTCAAGAGCCAGATCCCTGAACCTTGGCAGTTCACCAAAGGAGTCCATATCATCCATCCACAGAGGTCTCTTGGAAAAACTCCCTTCCGGCTTTCCCCTATGCATCATACCCTGATACTGCCCTCTTAAATATCTTCTGCACTAATCAGGTGCTACATTAAAATGGGTTTTGAAAAATCATATCAGCAAGTTCCCTGCCTTAAAGAATGTAAATGAATAAATCATTTAGGGCAGATTATTTCTACTTTCTTTTTTAGGATCTTCAGGAAAAGAGACTCTACTGTAATTTCTTAAGTGCTTCTTGGGCTTTTCATATTGCTATTTGTTATGGGGTGATTTATGTCCCTCCAAAACTTATACATTAAAGCTCTAAGCCCAGTACCTTAAAATGTGACTGTATTTTTTGGAGTTAGGGCCTTTAAAGAGGTTAAAATGGCATCATTAGGGTGGGCCTTAATCCAATATGACCGATGTCGTTATAAAGAGTAGATTAGGACACAAACAACACAGACTGAGGGACAATCTTGTGAGGATTCAGAAAGAAGGTAGCTATCTACAAACCAAGTAGAGATTGGTCTCAGAAGAAGCCAAACCTGCCAACACCTCGATCTTGGACTTCTAGCCTTCAGAACTGGAAAATAAATTTTTGTTATTTAAGCCACCCGTCTGTAATATTTTCTTATGGAAGCCCTAGAAAACTAATACTATATTTAGGTTCTTCCCTATGTCCATAGGAAATATTCCCAGCTTTAATTTAATCAATTTCCTTTTGTTTGTTTAGTAGAGTTCACATAAAACACCTGTACTTGAAGGCAGTTTACTTACTGCCCTTTGACCTTGTTTTAACTAAGCCTCTCACCGCTTCTGATTCCATCTGTGTTCTGTCTTTCTGGTTGTTGTGCCAGATTTCTCTGGACAAGCTTCAAGTTCTCCACATTCATTTGAAGTTTAGGGGTCAAGACAAAATAAAATGCTCTGAGGACTTGATTAATTTAAAATATAAGGTAAATCCACTTCCCAACTCCTATCTGTTACACTTTATGTCTTTATATTTGTTTGTTACTTCATGGTGGCATTATGTTCTTGATTCAGTCACCTTATCAGCAACAGTGAGTTCATCTTTTTGACATCTGTGGCCTTAGCAAAATTTCCTTGTTCTCCATTTATGCCTGGTTCCTAAGTATATGGTCAGGAATGGCCTTGACTGGGTTCCTGATAAGTTTCCTTCTGCTGGTCTCTTTTTAGTCTTGTAGATCTTAGCTCCACCTCTGAAAAAATAATGTGGATAATTTCACAACTTTCACCTAGGTCATAAGGTTGAAATCACTGGAGGGATGTACCTCAATACGATTGTAAGAGTCACCATGAAACATTTATAACCTTGGGTTATAATTTTCCTGTAGGTTCTTCACTAGTCTAACAGTATGCCTTGCTAGAAGAAGAGTCTGAGATGGTGATTTGGGTGAAGGTGATTTATTGAGGGCATGCTCTTCAGGAGAAATGTGTAATGAAGAAAAGCAGGACTAGGAAGGGAAAAGAGAAAGCAATGATGTGGTTTCAGGGAAAACCTAACCTTGGTCTGAGCCTTAGAGGCTTAGGGGATCCCCAGGAGCATAATTGCACTGCATTGTTGTCTCTTCTTGAGGTAGGAGTGGGGAGGTGAGGGTGGAAGTAAATTCCTGGGTCTGGTGGATCTTTAGCCAGGGCCATACTCCAGAGAGGGGGCAGCTGTGGGTAGTTAGGAGCCATCTTAATCAGTTCAGGTCACTGTAACAATACCATAAACTGGGTAGTTTAAACAACAGAAATTTGGGCCGGCCCCGTGGCTCACTCGGGAGAGTGCGGCACTGGTAGCGCTGAGGCTGCTGGTTCAGATCCTGTTATAGGGATGGCCGGTGCGCTCACTGGCTGAGTGTGGTGCGGACAACACCATGCCGAGGGTTACAACTCCCATACCGGTCAGAACCCACCCCCCCCCCAAAAAAAATCAGAAATTATTTCTGACAGTTTTGGAGGCTGATAAGTCTAAGATCAAGGGGCCGCCAGATTTAGTGTTTGGTGAGGGCCTGCTTTCTCATAGAAGGTACCTCCTCACTGTGTCCTCACATGGTAGAAGGGGCAAAATGAGCTCTCTTGGGCCTATTTTAATAAGGGCAGCTCTTATGACCTAATTACCTCCCCAAAGGCCCCTCCTAACACCATCACCTTGGGGGTTAGGATTTCAACATGTGAATTTTGGGGGGACACAAACATTCAGACAATAGGCAGAGCCAACACTCACAACAGCTGAGGGAAGGAGGCACCATATTGGTAAACGGGGTGTGGGTGGGCAGTGGAGCATCATCTGCATAGTATTAAGGCTAAAAGCTTATTTGTCAATGTGCAATTAAAGGACACATCCCTAGTTAAAAGGATTTTAGATCAAACGGGTCACTGAACAGGTAGAAATAACAGGGGGCATGTTAAAGAGAAGAGCTCTTCTAACAGAGAAACATATGGCTTATTTCTTCTCCAAAGAGCCTCCTATAATCTGTACCATACCCTCCAGCCTCCAGGCTTTGGGCTTGATTGCAAATTAGTTTTCATTCTTGGAAGATTTTAATTGGATCCTTTCTTTTTTTTTTTGTCTTTTTTGCGTGTCCGGCAACGGATCGCAACCCTCAGTGCTGCCCCCGTACCGGACCGGGGACCGGCGGCGGGATCGCAAGCCTCGGCATTGCTCCCGCGCCTCGCTCAGCCAGTGAGCGGGAGCCGGTCTGTACGTGGGATCCGAACCCTCGGACGGGAGCGCTGCCGCGCTTCCCAAGCAGGTGCACTATCCAGTGCGCCACCGGGCCGGCCCATGGATCCTTTGAATTATATCTCTATGCCAATCTTTTTAAATACTCTAGTGACTATTATTCTACATTTAATCTCTACTTGTCATTTCTAGGAATTACTCCAGTTAACTGTTTATTCTGACTTTTTTTGGCATAAAAATTAAAAAGAAAATCTTGATGTTTTCCTGATCTGTACATCTAAGGTCAAAGTTTTTCTCTGGTCTCATAATTTGACTTCATGTAGTTATAGAATTTGAAGAGGTATTTTAAATCCTATAAATTACATTGCTTTTCTGATATTCACAGGCATTAATTTTTGTCCCCACATAATTGTATTGTCACTTTATATACTTTATAATTTATCATTTTTATAGTTTGACCTATTTACTACTTTCAGAAAATTTCTCGTTAGGTTGTCAGTTTCTCATTAGGTTGTTTGGTGCTTATTACTTTTCTGCCTCTATTATATGCTAGAATATTTTTCATAATTGTTTTCTTTTCAAAGCAGCACAGCCTTGAATAATTTGAATTTCTATAAAAAAATCCAAAGACAGTGTAAATTTTATCGTTCATCCCTAATCTATGAGGCAGTGTTATCCATCTCTAATTTCTGGTAAAGAATGGGCAAAAGGGAAGCTAGACAGCTCTTTGCTTTTGTCAGATATTTACTGTGACACTTTATTGTATTTGAAGTGTTGTGACCTCAAAGAAAAACAAAAAGAAGTATTTATTTTCAAATAAAAACATATGACTTTTCCAAAGTCAAATTAAAATGATTTTTAAACTATTTTTGCATCAGCACAACTATGGCCCTGTTTCCTTCCAGTAGGGGAGGCAGATAACATAGGGGAAACACAGAGAGCTCTAATGTTAAGCATCTTTGTTTACTGATTACTGATTCTATGGCCTTGTGTAGCCTCTCAGAGCCTTTGTTTGCTGATATGTAAGATACATTTAAGTTTAAAGGACTTTTGGGAGGATGAAAGTAACTTAACAGTGTTTCAGATTTTCCCTCTCTCTAAGTAATTCAAGTTATATCATCTATCACTGGTAGTGTCCTGTAATGAGTTACTAGAAATCTAAAAATAATATGGGCATGTTATTTGAGAGCTGGAAGTTTGGGCTCTGGGCATCACATCTACCAGTTGTTTCCATCTACTTCCTTTGACCATTTACACAGGAGTAAGGTGAACCTTTGACTCTCACCTGACCCCAGAATGAGTCAAGAACTCACAATATTCCTTTTCTCATGCTCTGTGTGTCTTGTTCTATTTGCTTGTAATTATTTGGTTCATTCTGCCAGAATCTGCAACTGCGTTAATGCTTTCTAGGTCCTGTCCACCTACCTCTGTTCAATACTAACCCCAAAAGCATTTCCTAAACATATCTTCTGCTTTCCTGCTTTGCTAGAAGCACCACTGATTCAGGACTCTTAGACATTCTTTTTTTTTTTTTTTAATTCTGATAATTCTTTATCACCTCTTTTCTTTTCCCTCATTACCTAAAAATGTATCTTCTCCTCTAACCCACAATTATCTCCTAGCTTCCTGGTTTCTCAACAGTACTCCTATTTGTCACCATTTCCTCTAACTAGTGTCTTTCCCTGTTCACCTTCCCACCTCTCCAACACTGACTCTCATTCTTTTTCTACCTTCTTGTCTGGGGGTCCGCCTCTCACTACCTCAGGCCACTTCCAGATTGGGAAGCTAGTTTTAATAACTTTTCCACGTATTTTCATTTGGTTTATTTTCTGTTCCTTCTACCACAGTTTTCTTTCTTCCAACACAGGGAGTAAATGACACTTGCATTTTCTATTCACATTTGTAGATGGCAAGATGGTGGCCAACAACGTGTTGTCAGCAAAGCAGGAAATTATTGAATGTGTAGCTTCAGCAGCTATGATATCCCCAGGAAGACTTCCTGGTGAAAATCCTTCAGAACTGATAGTTGAAAAAGCTTTGGGAGGTCTGGACAACCCTGAGAAGCAAAAGGGAAGTGCTGCAAGGAACAAAATGAGTCAGCTTCCCTCCTTCAGAACAGATAGTTGAAAAAGCTTCGGGCGGTCTGGACAACCCTGAGAAGCAAAAGGGAAGTGCTGCAAGGAACAAAATGAGTCAGCTTCCTTCCCAGGAAAGACATTTCAGTCTAGCAACCTTCAACCTGAAAACCCCCACAGAACAGAGTGTCCTTGAATGTAATGAAAGTGAAGGAAGTCTCAGTCTGAACTCAAATGATATTCCACGACAGAGAATGCTTACTGGGGAAAAGCTGTATGAGTGCTTTGACTGTGGAAAAGCCTTTTGCCAGAGCTCAAAGCTGATTAGACATCAGAGAATTCATACTGGAGAGAGACCATATGCATGTAAAGAATGTGGCAAAGCCTTCAGTTTGAGCTCAGACCTTGTTAGACATCAGAGAATTCATAGTGGTGAAAAACCCTATGAATGTTGTGAATGTGGAAGAGCTTTCAGGGGCAGCTCAGAGCTCATTAGGCATCGGAGAATTCACACTGGAGAGAAACCTTACGAATGCGGTGAATGTGGGAAAGCCTTCAGCCGCAGCTCAGCCCTTATTCAACATAAGAAAATTCACACTGGAGATAAAGGCTATGAATGTATTGAATGTGGAAAGGCTTTTGGTAGGAGCTCTATCCTTATTGAACATCAAAGAATTCACACTGGAGAGAAACCTTATGAATGTAATGAATGTGGAAAATCCTTCAATCAGAGCTCAGCTCTCACCCAGCACCAGAGAATCCACACTGGGGAGAAGCCTTATGAATGTAGTGAATGCAGGAAAACATTTAGGCATAGGTCAGGCCTCATGCAGCATCAGAGAACACACACCAGAGTTTAACTCTGTGGGCAAGAGTTGTACAATTGTGAAATGCAGGGAATTCACTTTGGGGGTGAGACTCTGCAGAAGATAGAAGTTTTCTGAGATCAGGGTTTCTATCCTTATAGCCCAGTTCAATACTGTAAGAGGAGATCCACGCAAAGATGTTTGATGATTGTTGAAGTATTGCATGGAAGAAAATTTTTACCCAGGTGCTCTCCCAGAAGAATGGTTGTCATTTCCTAGACATGCCTAACCCATTTCTGGATGAGGACTCTCATCGATATCCTGTTCACCCCACTGCCAAACCAGGTATAACTGCCCTGGGTACCTTCACAGTAAGTCCAGAATTGGGGTAGAGATCCTTAAAGAGCCCCTTATAAGATGGCAAGGATCCCTGCACAGCAAGAGCATTTGTGTATTTGGCAGGTGGTGGCACTTGCTGAGAGTTATTCAGCTGTCCAAAATGTTGAACTGTGAGGTTGTGAAATGTTGAATTGTGCCCTGGATCAGTATGATAGTATCTGAGGCAGTTTCATAGTATCTGAGGAATGGTGGCTCATTTTACCCCCTTGCCAGTTCTTTCCTCAGCCCTGAACTTCCTGCTGAGGTCAATTCAGGTCTACTTATTTATTGAGCACCTGCTATGTGCTAGCTGTTGGGGCAGATGGTAATTGACTTCCCAGAGCCAAGGGCTAATGGGATATATGTATTTACTAAACAGGTAATTACAGTAAAGTATGATAAGTACTTTGGTAGGATAAATCCAGGGTTCACGAAGTACAAGGCAAGGGTACCTAACCTGATCTATGAGTCACTGAAGACTTTCTGGATGTAATGCCACCTCAGCTGAGACTTAAAAGGCAAAAGTTAGCCAGGTCAAGGTCAGGGGAGAAGAGGAACATTACAGGCAGAGGTTATAACACTTGCAATGGCATGAAGAGAGGATCTGGAGACATCCCTTAATCAAGGCTCTTCTCTCCAGCAAGAATTAGTTGTCACAGACTCTGGCTCAGAATCTAGAACATGTGTTGGTTTCTCTCTTGCTACTTACAATCACTGACTTGGGTGGCCTATCTCAGACCGAGCATTACCTACAAGACCTTGAAGTACTCAGAATTAGTGTGGTGGAACACTCTGGTGTGTTATGGAAACATACACGTATGTACACCAAGGAAAGAATACATATTGGAGGCTAGGAAATGGGAAGCTTACAGGAACACAGTGATGGGAGGTCTGCCTTCTCAGGCTTCATTATTCCACACTCCCTGCCCCATCCTCTCATCACCAGGCTCGCAGAACTGAAACTACTTGAGGGCAGTACATATTTGTTGAATTATTTGTTTGTTGGTACCCTCAGATTCATCAGAACTATACTTTGCTACTTTTTAATTGGAAATTTTAACTAACCCACAATTGCTGAGGGCAATTAATACCTAAGAACATGTCATTTCTAAAGAAGACTTGGTGATCACAGCTGTTGTGAGTACTAGGGGAAGTGAAATTGGGAGGACTGTCTTTGCATCCAAAGGTTGGGCAGTTATCATTGAGCAAGGTCAATCAGAAGTCTAAAGGAATCTTTCAAATGGATAGTGAGTTGCCTTTTCTTATAGGTGACAATCAGATTAAATGTCTTAAATATCATTTAATATTTTTTCCTGATTGTGAATTAATTGTAAATATTGATAATACAGAAAATGAGAAAGTATATATCACCCACAATCCCATTACCTATGGAAACATTGTTAACATTTTGGAGTACTTTTTATTAGTGTTTTTTTTTTCCCGACCCTAACATTTTTGGTAAAAATCTTGTTTAGTAAATAACTTTTGGTAACTAATTTTGAGTATATATTCAACTGTTTAGTATTCAAATGTAATGCAAGATGTATTATAATAAAATTTGAGTTTTAATGTTTTGCTTTGAAATTAACCATTTGGAATAGGGAGTGCAATAACATGAATGGAGATATGCTAGGATGGGCAAGGGGTTGTGGGAAGAAGTCAGGAAATTGGTTTTCTTAGTTTCTATTCCCTGGGCCAAAAAGTGTCAGGAAACTATGGTGTCTAGGGCTGCAGTTCACCAGGCAAAATCACAGAATCTGAGGTTGAGTTGTTGAAAGACCATGAGAATGATGGAGATATGCTAGGATGGGCAAGGGGTTGTGGGAAGAAGTCAGGAAATTGGTGTTCTTAGTTTCTATTCCCTGGGCCAAAAAGTGTCAGGAAACTATGGTGTCTAGGACTGCAGTTCACCAGGCAAAATCACAGAATCTGAGGTTGAGTTGTTGAAAGACCATGAGAATGAGAACAAGAAAGAGCCTCTTTAAATATGTACACATGCTATGTCCACCAGAATTAGGACTCTTTCTCCCTTTTGGTGGTGGTAGTGGTAGTTCGGGGGTTGTATGCACCAAATTGTAATTCTCAGCACCAACTGCTGGGAAGCAACAAGCGAGGGCCTGGGAGACTACCATGAATTCTGCAGCATAAGCAAGTCACCTCACAACTCTAGACCCTCCGCAGATCCTCATTAGAAATGTGAGCCTGGAGAGACTGCGGTCAGATTTCCTTTAAGTTTCCAATCCTCTTAGCTAGACAGGGTTAGTTGCAGGCTGTGGAAAAGAAGAAGGGGAGAGGTAGCAAACACATTAAGCACTTGGTCTAAATTGGACATTATCTTTTAAAATCTGTACAAGATTTGGCTGGCTGGTTAGCTCAGTTGGTTAGAGTGTGGTGCTAATAACACCCAGGTCCAGGGTTTGAGCTCTGTACTGGCCAGCCACACACATACACACAAAAATCCATATAAGATCCATTTAATGTAGACAGTGTTACCCCTTGGACTGACACTACATCAAGAGAAACAACACAGCCCTGAGTAGAAGGGAAAATCATGAATATCATTTCTTCCAGGCAAGGCTGGTGAAGGAAAAAAAAATTTCCTTTGACATCAACCTTATATTGGTATCCCCTCCATTTCATAAAAATGGAATGTCAAGACTTTGACTGTAAGAGATCATATATTTCACCTCCTTTAAAGTGAGGGTTTAGAGTTGTGTAGTGACTTGCTTTATGACTGCAGAACTCATAGAAAAGCTCTAATGATTAGTCTCCAGGGCTATTGCTTTTCTCAACCATAAATCTCTTTCAGGCAAGTAACTTGTATTTGTACAGGGATTTATAATGTGTAGAAGACTTTCAAAAATTTTTTCTAAATTTATTTTTTATTGAAACTTCTACATATTTGTGGGGTAGAATTGACTATCAATATGTGATGGTCAAATAAGGATAATTAGCTTATTCATCATTAACATATGTAATCATTCTTTTTTTGTGTCCAATAACCAGTTTATTGCTGACCCCCCCTTCCCCTTTCCCACCTCTAGTAAGCCTAGCTCTGTTTTCATCTTCTGAAAGTTCAGTGTATTATTGTGATTGTTGTTTCTTTTTTTCTTTTTCGTTCTTATTTATTTAATTTTTAGCTTTCACTTACGAGTGAGGACATGGGGAATTTCTCTGTGCCTGGCTTATTTCACTTAACATAATTTTCTCTAAGTTCATCCATGTTGCTGCAAATGGCAGAATTTCATTCTTTTTTATGGCTGAGTAGTATTTCATTGTGTATATATACCACATTTTCCTTATCTAGTTGTCCATTGATGGACATTTAGGTTGGTTCCATAGCTTGGCTATTGTAAATGGAGCTGTGATAAACGGGAGTGCAGGTATCCCTTCAACATGATGATTTCCATTTCTTTGGGTATATATCCAGCACTGGGATTGCTGGATCATATGGTAGTTCTATTTGTAGTTGTTTGACAAACCTCCATACTGTTTTCCATAATGGCTGTACTAATTTACAGTCCTACTAACAGTGTAGAAGGATTACCCTTTCTCTGCATCCTCATCAGCATTTGTTATTCTCTGTCTTTTTGATAATAGCCAGTCTAACTGGGGTAAGATGATATCTCAAAGTGATTTTGGTTGGTATTTCCCTGATGATTTGTGATACTGAGGATTCTTTCATGTACTTGCTGGCCATTTGTATATCTTTTTTTTTTTTTTTTGAGAAATGTGTATTTAACACTTTTGCCGATTTTTAAATTGGATTATTTTTAAAAATTAATTTTAGTTGCTTGTATATTCTGGATATTCATCCCTTGTTGGATGCATAGTTTTCAAAATTCTGAAGTTGTCTTTTCACTCTGTTGATTGTTTCCTTTTCTGTGCAGTGTGGAATATAATAAAAAGCATATGTACTTCACAGGGCCTGGTTTTCCAAAGCCTTGCAGTTTCAAATACTGACCTTGCAGAGGACTGGAAATTTCCCTCAGGGTATAAGTCCCTGTTGTAAGATAAGAATTGTGGCACAGCAGGTTGCTGGCTCAAAGACAGACTAGTTACTGATGGTTGTGTAAAGATACTGAGAAAGTGCTGTTAAGAAGGAATGTTTGCTAAGATCAAACTGTTGTTGATAGGACCACTTAATTGCCTTACTGGAATGTCATCTGGTTTGTTTCACTGAAAGTTACCAGCCTATACTGTTAAACTATAACCCCACCTTTGTTCTCTTCCTGTAACTTCCTGGTCTGAAAAATAAATGCAGGAAGAGAACCCCAATTCGGCATTAATTTCCCAAGGAAAGGATGCCTCTCTCTTGAGGGTCTCAAAGAGAGATTAACCACTTCGGGGCCTCTCACTGCTCAGTAGAGATGGGCTTTGAGTAATCCTTTCATCTCTGTCACCCAGGGGAAGTAGGGTGACAAATCCGTTGGGGGCAAAGCAACGCAAAGCAACAGTGCAGAAGCTCTTTAGTTTGATATAATCTCATTTGTTTATTTTTTCTCATTGCCTGTGCTTTTGGGGTCTTATTCATAAAGTCTTTGCCCAGTCCTATATCTTGAAGTGTTTCCTCTAGGAGTTTTATAGTTTCAGATCTTACATTTAAGCCTTTAATGCATTTTCAGTTGGTTTTGGTATATGGCAAGAGGTATGGGTCTAGTTTCATTCTTCTACACATGGACATCCAGTTTTCCCAGCACCATTTATTGAAGAGGCTGTCCTTTCCCCAACATACGTTCTTGGTGCCTTTGTCAAAGATCAGCTGGCTTAAGTAAGTGGATTGATTTCTGGGTTCTCTATTCTGTTCCATTGTTCTGTTTGTCTGTTTTTATGCAAGTACCATACGCTGTTTTGGTTACTATATCTTTGTAGTGTAATTTGAAGTCAGGCACTGTAATGCCTCCAGGTTAATTGATAGATTGATTGACTGATTTTGCTCAGAACTGCTTTGGCTATTCAGGGTGTTTTGTTTATCCATATGAATGGTAGGATTTTTTTTTTTTTAAATTTCTAGAGGAAAATCATTGATATTTTGATAGGGATTACATTGAATCTGTAGATTTCTTTGGGTAGTAAGGACATTTTCGCATGTTAATTCTTCCGATCCATGAACATAGAATGACTTTCCATCTTTTGGTGTCCTCTTTAATTTCTTTCAACAGTGATTTGTAGTGCTCATTGTAGAGATCTTTTACCTCCTTGGTTAAATTTATTCCTAGGTATTTTACTTTCTTGGTAGTTATTGGAAATGGGCTTGCTTTCTTGATTACTTTTTCTGCTAATTCATTGTTGGAATATAAAAATGCTATTGATTTTCATATATTGATTTTGTATCCTGCAACAATACTGAATTCATTTATCAGCTCTAAGAGTTTTTTGGTAGTCTCTAGGGTTTTCTATATGTAGGATCATTTCATCTGCAAAATGGGACAAATTGTCTTCATCATTTCCAATTTGGATGCCCTTTATTTCTTTCTCTTGCCTGATTGCTCTGGCAAGTACTTCCAATACTATGGTAAATAGGAGTGGTGAAAGTGGGTATACCCGTCTTATTCCTGTTCTTAATTCAGGATGATATTGGTGGTAGGTCTGTCATCTACGGCTTGTGTTGAGATACTTTCCTTCTATACCTAATTTCTTGACAGTCTTTATCATGAAGGGATGTTGAATTTTGTCAAATGCTTTTTCTGCATTTATGGAGATGATCATATGATTGATTTTGTTGATATGATGTATGACATTTATTGATTTGAATATGTCAAACCATTTTTGCATCCCTAGGATGAATCCTATTTGATCATGAAGTAAAATCTTTTTGATGTGCTATTATATTCTGTTTGCTAATATATATATATATTTTTTTGTCTTTTGTCTTTTTTCCGTGTCCGGCAATGGATCGCAACCCTCAGTGTTGCCCCCGTACCGGACCGGGGACCGGCAACGGGATCGCAAGCCTCGGTGTTGCTCTCGCGCCTCGCTCAGCCAGTGAGCGGGAGCCGGTCTGTATGTGGGATCCGAACCCTCGGAAGGGAGCGCCGCTGCGCTTCCCAAGCGGCGCACTATCCAGTGCGCCACCGGGCCGGCCCCGTTTGCTAATATTTTGCTGAGGATTTTTGTGTCTGTGTTCATCTGGATATTGGCCTGTAGTTTTATATTTTGGTTGTATCTTTGATTTTGGTACCAGGGTGATAGAATGAGTTTCGGAGAAGGGCCTCTGTTTCAGTGTTTTGGAATAGTTTGAAAGGATTGGTATTAATTCCTCTTTAAAGCTTTGGCAGAATTCAGCAGTCAAGCAATCTGGCCCTGGGCTTTTCTTTGTTGGGTGACTTCTGATTACTGCTTCAATCTCATTGCTCATTATTAGTCTGTTCAGGTTTTCTATTTCTTCCTGATTCAGTCTTGGCAGTTTGTATGTGTCCAGAAATGTATCCATTTCCTACAGGTTTTCAAATTTGTTGGCGTATTGTTTTTCATAATAGTCTCTAATGATTCTGTATTTTTTGTGGTATCGGTTGTGATGTCTTCTGTGTCATTTCTGATTTTTGTTATTTGAGTCTTCTTTTCTTAGTAAGTCTGGCTAATGGTTTGTCTATTTTGTTCATCTTTTTAAAACTTTTTGTTTCATTGATCTTTTGTATTATAGTTTGGGTCTCTATTTTACTTAATTCTACTCAATTATTTCTTTCTGTCTAGTAATTTTGGGATTGGATTGTTTCAAGAAATTTTTTGATTTCCTGTTTATTTTCTTCTTGGAGCTGTAGGTGGTTCAGGAGCATGTTGTTTGATTTCCTGGTGTTTGTATGGTTTCCAAAGTTTCAGTTGTTATTGATTTCCAGTTTTAATCCATTGTGGTCTGAGAAGATATTTGGAATGATTTCAATTTTTGAAAATTCGTCAAGACTTGATTTATGACCTAACATGCGACCTATTTTAGAGAATGTTCAATGTGCTGGTGAGAAGAACATATATTCTGTAGTTATTGGATGAAATGCTCTGTAAATATCTGCCAAGTCCAATTGGTCTAAGGTATAGTTTAAACCTTGTGTTTCTGTTGACTTGTTGCCTAGATTATCTGACCAATGTTTAGAGGGGTGTTGAGGTTCTAACTATTATTGTATTGGAGTCTGTCTCTATCTTTAGGTCTAATAGTGTTTGCTTTATATATCTCACTTGTGTTGGCTGCATATATATTTGTGATTATCATGTGTTCTTGGTGGATGTTGGGGACCTGTAGCCCCACACCCCTTCTTGTGTGACCAGGCCTACGTGACAATCTGCTTGTGTCAGATGTCTGTGCTTATGGGATATCTGCCTCATAATCTGT
>NW_007727335.1:351155-380524 GCF_000696425.1 Galeopterus variegatus | reverse complement strand
TAACTAGTGTAATTTGTTTGCCTGCATTATTTCAAAAAGACCATCTTTGAGATGAGAAATTCTTCCACTTGCTCTAGCCTGCTGCTTAAGCTTTCAATTGTAGTTTTTATCTCGTTGACTGAGTCTTTCAGCTCCAGTTCTGCTACATTCCTTTTTATGGTAATTATCTCTTTGTAAATTTCTTCCTTCATGTCCTGGATTGTTTTTCTCATTTCATTGTGTTATCTGAGCCTTCTTGTATCTCACTGAGTTTCTTTAAGATTGTTACTCAGAATTCCTTTTCAGACTTTTTAAAGGTTTCCTGTTAGTTGGGGTCCAGTATTTGAGAGTTACAGTATTCCTTTTCCTAAGAAAAATTCCATATTTTCTTCTTTTTTCCCCTGTATTTCTGGTATTCCTATGTTGATATCTAGTCATCTAGTGGAGGTGTTTTTTCTTCTATTACTCTGTAGTGGCTTTTGAGGAGAGAGACTCCCTTCTATAGATTTGTTTTATATTGCCCATTGGATGGGGTGTTTTAGTTTGGGTTCTTGGTAGACTCACTAGTCTCAGTAGTTCTGGGTAGTTTCAGTGGTTCTGTGGATGCTGGTGGCTGCATCTGTGGCCAGAGTTATGCAGACATCTGGGCAGGTGGGGCCACATGGGCGATTGGGGTGGCCAAACAGTGGGCCCATGATGACAGGTGGAGCCATGTGCACAGCTGGGGCCACGCAGGCAGCCAGGAAAGGACCATGTGGGTGGTGTGGGCTGCATGTTGGGGTGTCCTGCATGAAACAAACTCCTGTGCAGGGAGAAGGGCTATGGCTTTGTAACTAGACCATGGCACAGGCAACCATGGTGGTGGTGGGGGTGGGCTGGGGCCCGAGCAAGAGGAGGGTTATCACTGGGAAGTGCTCATGGCTGAGCAGATTCTTTCTGCTTCAGGGCAGAATTCCTCCTGCATTGATCCTGGTGTTGGAGATGTGGTGGCTGAAGCTGAGTGCCCTTCTCCTCTCTACACCACCCTGCTTGTTTTTTTGTGCTCCATGGGGTCCTCACCAGGCTCCTGCTGCCCTCACGGTCTCCCACAGATGTTCTCCCCTGTACTTAGCTGTCCATTCCTTGCTTTGGTCGATCCTTTCTGTTGGAGGACTGCAGGTTGAGCACTCTAGTCTGCTATCTTGCTCCAACTCTTTTCTGATACTATGCATAAGATGCGTAAATCTGCCATTGTAATTTTACCAATGGTGAAATCAAGGATCAGAGTTAAGTTAGCTAGCATCCTGAGACTTGGAAGGGAAAGAGATGCTATGAAAAGCATGTGCTTTTCTTAATATTTTCTCAACTGATAGATCCCTTTATTATATAATGCCCTTATCTTTTTTAAAATACTTTTTGGTTTAAAGTCTACTTTATCTGATACAAGAATAACTACTCCTGCTAGTTTTGGTTTCCATTTGTGTGGTATATCTTTTTCCATCCCTTCACTATTAGTCTGTATGAGTCTTTACAGGTGAGGTGGGTTCTTGTAGGTAGCATATGTTTGAGTCTAGTTGTCAAATCCATTCAACCAGTCTATGTCTTTTGAGTGAGAAATCCAATCCACTTACATTTAGGGTTGTTACTGAAAGGTATTGTCTTACTCCTGGCATTTCATTGCTTTTTGTATGGTTGTTTTAAATATCTTTGTCCCATTCTTTCCCTTTTATTGTTTGTCTTCATTGTGTTTTGGTTTTTTTGAGGTGGTATTATATAGTTTTTTTCTTTCTTGTTTGCATATCTGCTCTACCAGTCATGTTTGTTCTTTCTTGTGTATTCATGGTGATGACTATCACTTCTGGGGTTCCAGGTGCAGGACTCTCTTGAGGATTTCTGGAAGAGCTGGTCATATGGTCATATGGTGAACTCTTGCAGTTTTTGATTGTCTGGGAAATACACTATTTCCGAAGGATAGCCTTGCTGAGTATAATATTCTTGGCTGGCAGTTTTTTTCTTTTAGTACTTTGAATATATCATACCATTCTCTTCTGGCTTGTAGGGTTTTTGCTGAGAAGTCTGCTGTTAGTCTGATGGGGACTTTCTTATAGGTGACTTGACACTTTTGCTGTTTCTAGGATTCTTTTTGACTTTTGACAGTTTGACTGCTGTGTCTGAGAGAGGTCCTTTTAGATTGACTCTGTTTGGGGATCTTTGAGCCTCTTGGATCTGGAAGTGCATATCTCTACGAATACCTGGGAAGTTTTCCACTATTAATTATTTCATTGAATATATTTTCAATGGCTTTTCCTTTCTCCTACCTTTCCAGAACACCCATGATTAGGATGTTTGTGTGCTTACGGTTGTCTGATAGCTGTCACAGATTTTCTTCACTTTATTATTATTTAGTCTCCTTGGATTATTTTGAAAAGACCATCTTTGAGATGAGAAATTCTTCCACTTGCTCTAGCCTGCTGCTTAAGCTTTCAATTGTAGTTTTTATCTCGTTGACTGAGTCTTTCAGCTCCAGTTCTGCTACATTCCTTTTTATGGTAATTATCTCTTTGTAAATTTCTTCCTTCATGTCCTGGATTGTTTTTCTCATTTCATTGTGTTATCTGAGCCTTCTTGTATCTCACTGAGTTTCTTTAAGATTGTTACTCAGAATTCCTTTTCAGACTTTTTAAAGGTTTCCTGTTAGTTGGGGTCCAGTATTTGAGAGTTACAGTATTCCTTTTCCTAAGAAAAATTCCATATTTTCTTCTTTTTTCCCCTGTATTTCTGGTATTCCTATGTTGATATCTAGTCATCTAGTGGAGGTGTTGTTTCTTCTATTACTCTGTAGTGGCTTTTGAGGAGAGAGACTCCCTTCTATAGATTTGTTTTATATTGCCCATTGGATGGGGTGTTTTAGTTTGGGTTCTTGGTAGACTCACTAGTCTCAGTAGTTCTGGGTAGTTTCAGTGGTTCTGTGGATGCTGGTGGCTGCATCTGTGGCCAGAGTTATGCAGACATCTGGGCAGGTGGGGCCACATGGGCGATTGGGGTGGCCAAACAGTGGGCCCATGATGACAGGTGGAGCCATGTGCACAGCTGGGGCCACGCAGGCAGCCAAGAAAGGACCATGTGGGTGGTGTGGGCTGCATGTTGGGGTGTGCTGCATGAAACAAACTCCTGTGCAGGGAGAAGGGCTATGGCTTTGTAACTAGACCATGGCACAGGCAACCATGGTGGTGGTGGGGGTGGGCTGGGGCCCGAGCAAGAGGAGGGTTATCACTGGGAAGTGCTCATGGCTGAGCAGATTCTTTCTGCTTCAGGGCAGAATTCCTCCTGCATTGATCCTGGTGTTGGAGATGTGGTGGCTGAAGCTGAGTGCCCTTCTCCTCTCTACACCACCCTGCTTGTTTTTTTGTGCTCCATGGGGTCCTCACCAGGCTCCTGCTGCCCTCACGGTCTCCCACAGATGTTCTCCCCTGTACTTAGCTGTCCATTCCTTGCTTTGGTCGATCCTTTCTGTTGGAGGACTGCAGGTTGAGCACTCTAGTCTGCTATCTTGCTCCAACTCTTTTCTGATACTATGCATAAGATGGGTAAATCTGCCATTGTAATTTTACCAATGGTGAAATCAAGGATCAGAGTTAAGTTAGCTAGCGTCCTTTCTGTTGGAGGACTGCAGGTTGAGCACTCTAGTCTGCTATCTTGCTCCAACTCTTTTCTGATACTATGCATAAGATGCGTAAATCTGCCATTGTAATTTTACCAATGGTGAAATCAAGGATCAGAGTTAAGTTAGCTAGCATCCTGAGACTTGGAAGGGAAAGAGATGCTATGAAAAGCATGTGCTTTTCTTAATATTTTCTCAACTATCCAAGGCCTCTATTCACTTCCCCCCCCTAATTTTAATAATAGTAGATACTTATTATAGAAAAATTAGGAAAATACAGAAAAGCACAAGAAAAAATTAAATCACCTGTAGCCTCATCATTTAGTGATAAGTGTAGCACCTTGAGATTATACACTTCCAGTATTTTTAATGCGTATATATATTACAAGGGATCATAGTGTACATATTGTAATATTTTTATTTAACATAATTGTAATATTTTTACTTAACATATCATGAATGATTCATTTAATACTTAATTAACATCAGTTTCAACAGATTTTAAGACTTTCTGTACATTCATGATGGTTTCTGAAATATACATTTCCAGGTAGAATTTCAAAGTCAAAAGGCAATTCTTAAGGCTTCTGGTATTGATTGCCAGAGATAGAATGTGTTCACATCTCACTAGCAGCACGGAGACCCAATTTTCCTGAATGTTTGTCTGTTTTATAGGGAAAAGAGCCATCTCAACTCTTGCTTTAATATACATTTCAACTCTAGTGAGGTTGAACATTCAGGTATTGTTTACTGGCACGTGTTCTTTCATTATTTGCCTATTTAAATACCATTAGTTCTATTGGAAATTTTTCATGGGGAGACAGTAGAGAAGTGGCTCCACAACAGGGTTCCGAGTTCCTACTGCCTGGGTTCAAAGTCTAACCTTACCACTTTTTAGCTATATGATCTTTAGCATTCATTACCTCACTTGTGAAATATGGGCTGTAGTGAGAAATAACTAATAAATATATACAAAGCCCTTAGCAAGTACCTGTTACATTTTTTATTGATATATGTAAGAGCTCTCTTATACAGAGTATTTCCTTTTGGCAATATATCAACTCCTACTTAATGTCCTCCCTTTTCACTTTGTTTGGATCTTTCTCTGTGGAAAAGGAGGAAAATGAGTCAAGTAGCTCTTACAATATATTTTGTTACATTTTACCATCTTTTCCAAATGACCCCATCCCTTTTTTTCATATTCTCTCCAAACATGGGCATTTAGCCCTCCTGTCATTCTTACTGGTTAGCACATGCCCACTTGTATATGCCCCAAGAGCATTACTTCTCTTCATTTTTGTCCTCATGAAAATTCTTTTTCTATGCACAGGATTCTAGATTTCCATATAGATTTGCTTTTGGTAAGGTGTTATTCCTCCAACAATTAGGTCTTTTGAATAACATGTCTTTCTGTTTCTGATTAATGTGTACAACTTTCCACCTTGAACTAAGCACCAGCCTAAAGATACCCTTCCTGCTGGGTCACTCAGAAGAGAAGTCTCAACTGACCATGGCCATTACTGTCTTCATTTTCATTGTCTTTAACAAAATTTTCAAAAGATACTGTGAAGTATTGCTAACGTAAGAAAACTGAACGTGTGAGATTCCTGGAAAATAAGTCACTGACCCGGCAACTGACAAATATTTTTTGAGAACCTGAGCCCAAGGAAGTGTTCTAGGGACTGTGGAGATACAGCTTGAGAAACAAATAAGATGGCAGCTTCTGACCCAGAGCCTTGAGGATTAGGTGGAATGTGATAGCAACTCTGATATATCCTAAGACCAAAGGAGTCCTTACGTCTGGGAGAGGAAGACTTAGAACTCCAATAGACTCTTAACATCTAGGCCAGGCTCTTTCTCACCCTAATTCCCACTACTACCCCTATGGAAGTTCTAGGCTAGCCTACAGGTTGGGCAAGGAAACCACATAATAGCCCCTTCTCTAGGGTCACATCAATAAAGACAAAGCTCCTGATTACCCTGTGGTCCAAGGGCTCCGGGTTTTCTCTTAGTAGAAACTTAACATATTAACAAAACTGGCTCATATTTTGCTATAGGCACTGCTTGAGAATCTGGCTACACCCATGCTTCTCCTATAGACATGACCCCACCTCAAAAGGAAGTCAACAGGAGTGCTCCACACTTTCTTCCTGGCCTTTGTCTGTTGTTACCTCCACTGGAAACATTCTTCCCTGGCCTACCTGCCCCCCTCCCCTGGGTAACTCCTATTCACTCTTCAGGTCACTTTCCCCATTTCTTCTTCCAAGGTTTAGCTAGGTGCTCCTTAAGGTCACATAGCACTGATTACACCATAGTGTCATTACATGTTTGGTTACCTTGTCCATCAGATGGTAAAGGTTATGTCATTTCCCATTGTATCCCTGGTCCCTGGCACAAAGCAGGTACTCAAAAAATAATGGTTAGGTAAATTAATTTGTATTCTTCTCATGCCTCCTTAATTTCTGGCCTGTCCTAGGCTTGTTAAATAATTGATGAAACCATTCCTCCACCTTTTGTGCTGCCCTGTTACTGTTGTTAATTGGGTTAGTAAAACTTTTGAGTTCCTGAGACAAATTGTCCCTCATACTGTCCACAACATTCCCCAACCCTGGCACATTGACAGATGCAGTGACAGAGCCTGGGACACTACACCTTTTTGACATTCTCATAGAAAATGAGGTTTCAATGTTACATTCCCATTTTTCGTATTTCCTGAGTACTCCTAATGGTAAGAGAAAAGCTGGAAGTAGTGATTCTCCCGTCTTCTGATTACTAACAGGAAAAGCTTTCACGGGACAATTTGCACTAGCATTGGGAAACACTACACAAAGCAAGTTAGACTGACTCAAGACCTAGTAGTTTACAACCTTTATGGAGTCTTATTCTAAGATAAGACTAACTAAGATAAAAATACCAGTGAATTATTTACAACATTCATTGTATTCACAAGTTACTTTACAGTGTGTACTCTCTGATGGCGCATAAGGACTGATCTGTGCCTGAACGCCTTCCCACATTCACTACATATGTAAGCTTCATCCCCAGAATGGATTCTCTGATGCTGAACAAGGGCTGAGCTCCTTTTGAAGGTTTTGCCACATTCACTACACTGATAAGGTTCCTCTCCACTATGAATTCTCTGGTGTCTGATGAGATTTGAGCTCAAACTGAAGGCTTTTCCACATTCATTACATTCATATGGTTTCTCTCCACTGTGTATTCTCTGATGGGTAATCAGCTCTGAGCTCTGCCTGAAAGCTTTTCCACATTCATTACATTCATATGGTCTCTCTCCTGTATGAATTCGCTGATGTCTAATAAGTTTTGAGCTCTGGCTAAAGGTTTTCCCACATTCATTACACTCATAGGGTTTCTCACCAGTGTGAATTCTTTGATGTATAATGAGATATGAACTTTGACTGAATGCTTTGCCACATTCATTACACTTACAAGCCTTCTCACCAGTATGGATTTTCCGATGTCTAATGAGGGCTGAGCTCTGATTGAAAGCCTTCCCACATTCACTACATTCATATGCTTTCTCACCACTATGAATTCTCTGATGAATAATAAGATATGACCTTAAACTAAAGGCCTTCCCACAATGGTTACATTTATAGGGCTTTTCTCCAGTATGGATTCTCTGATGTTGTGTTAGAGAGGAATGCTGCTTGAAACTGTGTCCACATACATCACATCTATAAGGTCTCTCTTCTGTAGAAACATTCTTACATGTTATAGAGTTTGCAGTGAGAATCAAGCATCTTTCTGGCTCCTGATGATGGTCTCTCCTTCCTAGAGATTTGTGTGTGAAGATCATTTGACTAAAACTGCCCCTTTGGGAAGGGGATCTTAATTTTGCACCTGTAGTACTTCCCTGCTTCCACTCTAAACTGCTTTCGTGCTCACTAACTCCTCCAAATGAAGGTTCCTGAGGGAGTCTTTGTGATTTTTCTCCTGAAATGTCCTCCTTTGTTGCTGTTGCATTGTTCTCACAATCTGAAATGATAAATAGCAAAAAACAGAGTTTACATTTCTCCAGTCACTCTCAATACTCACTTTCTACGTGAGAGAAAACAGAAGCTTCTACCTACAAAGATGTCACTGTCCATGTATATGTTTTCTTCAGTTGGTCAAAACAGGGTCTCCTTTTCTAATGCTGAAACCTACATCTGTACTTTGAATTTCATCCTTTCCTGCCTCCTTTGGGACTTCAATTATCAATTACCTACTATTTCTTTCCTATTATTTTCAATCTTTTCCTCCATAATCCTGTTCAACAGCAGTTACATAACTCATGTCTCTCTCACCTTTTCAAATCAAGCTCCTTGCCTATACATCTCCCTCAAGCAACCTCACTCACTCCTATTTAAAGTTTCTTGAAAGGGTTGTCTGTACTCACCTCTTCACTCTGCAATTTTGTTTCTGCCTTCCCCCACCACTTCCACTGATGGTAGTCTCATAAAAATCACCAACTTCATAGTTGCTTCATCCAATGAATACTTTCTGGATCCTACTTAGTTGGCCTCTCTGCAGCACTGACATTGCGGACCACAATTTCCTTCTAGAGACATTCTCTTGCAGTCATATTAGCCTGATTTCTGTGGCCGTTTCTTCTTAAGATTATAGGGCTAGGCACTCAATCACTAGTGTTCCTCTAGATTCTGTTCTGAGCTCTCCTGTACCCTCACTCCACAAACTCTCTACCTCCTAGGTTTCAATTACTACTTATATTGTGAGCTTAATGTCTTCCCAGATCTCCAATTCTATCCCAATTCTATTAACCTCTAAACACTCATATCCAACTGCTAATTGGGCATTTAATTACTGAATAAATTTCACAAGCACCAAAATGTCCCAATCTAAACATATCATCAGATGTACTTGTTTTTCCTTATGTTTTCCCATTTATGTGAATAGCACCACCATTAACCAGGTTGTTCAAGACTGAAACCTGAGTACTATTCTCAACTCCTCTCCCTCATGCTCTACTTTTAACAATTACCAGGGATTGCAATTCAATTTAAGTGCTAAAGAACAGGAGTCAACTTTGATCTTCCCCAGCCCCCACCATAACACATATTGATTTATATTCACTGTGGCCACTTGGATTACAACAGTCTCTAACAGGAATCTACTCTTGTCTTCCTCAAATCCACTCTCTACTCTGTAGGTAAGTTCTAAACCACAAATCCAACCATGTCAGTCCCTTGTCCAAGATCCTTCAACTGCCTTCCACTACACTTAAGAAACAGTACAAACGAATTAGCATGTGTAGTGGGTTGAATGTCCCCCCAACTCACTGAAGCTTAATCCCCTCTGTAATTGTTGAGGGTGGGAAATCCTATCATGATAATTGAAAGCTGCAGCCTTAAAGAGGTGATTAGATTGTGAGGACCATGCTCAAGTAATTGGATTAATCCACTGATGGTTTAATGGTGGTCATGGGTCTGGTTCAGAGGGCATTAAGAATGAAGAGTTAACTCTCTCTTGCTTCTGCCTTTCTTACAACGTGAGACCCTGCATCATCGAAGTCACCATCAAATAAGGCCATCACCATAAGTGTTCCCTGCATTTTGGACCTCCCTGCCTCCAAACTGTAAGCAATAAATTTCATTTTCTTTACAAATTACCCAGTTCTAGGTATTTTGTCATAAGCAACAGAAATGGACTAATACAGAAAACTGGTACCAGAGAAGTGGGGTACTGCTTAAAACAAATACTTGAAAATGTGGAAAGAGCTTTGGAACTGAGTGTTGGGAAAAGGTTGGAGGAGTCAGAAGAAGGTAAAAAGATGAGGGAAAGTTTGGAACTTCTTAGAGACTGGTTAAATGGTGGTGAGCAGAATGCTGATAGAAATATGGAGAGTGGGGCCGAGCCTGTGGCGCACTCGGGAGAGTGCGGCGCTGGGAGCGCAGCAGCGCTCCTGCCGCAGGTTCAGATCCTATATAGGGATGACCGGTGCGCTTGCAGTGCTCATTGGCTGAGCGCGGTGCGGCCCGGTCTCAAAAAGGACAAAAAAAAAAAAAAAAAAAAAAGGAATATGGAGAGTGAAGTTCATTCTGAGAAGATCACAGATGTAAATAGGAAGAAACTTTGGAAACTGGGGCAAAGATCACTCTTGCTATGAACTGGCAAGGAACTTGGCTGCATTTTGTTCATGCTGAAAAGTTGTATAGAATGTGGAACTTTAACATTATAAATCAGAGTATTTGGCAGAAGAAGTTTCTAAGCAGCAAAGCATTCAGGAAGCTGCATAGTTACCTGCAACAGCCTACACTGAGTTATGGCAGTAAAGGCATGAAGTAAAAGCAGAATCTATAATAGGGAAGCAGAGGGCAAAAAATTGGAAAAGTCTCACCTTGGCCATATAAAAAGTGAGAAAGTCAGTTTGAGAGAGGGGAACAAGGGTATAGCCTGCTGACCATTTGCTAAGGAGATTAGTACCGAAGAAAGGGACAAAAGAGAATGGAAAAAAGACTTTAAAGGCATTTCAGAGTTCTTAGAGGCTGCCCCTTCCATCACAGGCCCAGAGTGCCAAGGGAGGCAGAATGGCCTCCATGGGCTCAGTGCCCAGAGCCACCCTGGGATGCTGGTCCCCATACCCTGACTGCTCCAGCTGTAGCTAAACTGGCCCCAGGTGTGGCTGGACCTGCAGCTTTGGAAGATATAAGCCAGAAGCCTTGGCAGCGTCCACATGGTGTTACGTCTGTAGGCTTGGAGAAGACCAGAGCTGTGGAGGCTTGGGAGCCTCCAACCCATTTATAAAGATGTATGGAAAAGCCTGGGGCCCAGGAAGAGATCTGTTGCAGGGGCAGAGTCACTGCAGACACCCTTCATTAGAGCAATGACAAGCAGAAATGTGGGGTCAGAACTGCAGCAGAACCCCCCCACCAGTGCCATGTATAGTGGAGCCATGAGAGCGGGACCACAATGGAGACCCCAGGACTGTGGAACTACCAGCATGCAAGCCAGCCTATGAGAGCTGAAGCATGGCCAGAGACCAGGACAGCCATGGGGGCGGAGCTACCTGAAGACTTGGAGGCCCAATCGCTGCACCAGTCTGCAGAGGATGCCCAACATAGAGTCAAAGTAAATGATTTACCAGTTTTAAGATTCAATGCCTGCCCTGCTGAGTTTTGGACCTTTTTAGGACCTGTTACTCCTTTCATCTGGCCTATTTCTCCCTTTTTGAATGGAAATATATACCCTATGTTTGTCCCACCATTGTATCTTGGAAGTAGATAGCTAGTTTTGATTTCACAAATGGGACTTTGGACTTTTAAGCTGGGACAAGTTAAGACTTTGGGGCTATGGAGATGAAACGGAATGGAAATATATACCCTATGTTTGTCCCACCATTGTATCTTGGAAGTAGATAGCTAGTTTTGATTTCAGAAATGGGACTTTGGACTTTTAAGCTGGGACAAGTTAAGACTTTGGGGCTATGGAGATGAAACGTCGTATTTGTATGTGAAAAGGACATGAGTTTTGGGGGGCCAGGAGCAGAATTCAGTGGACTGAATGTCCCCCCCTCCCCAAGTTCACTAAAGCTTGATCCCCACTGTAACTGTTGAGGGTGGGAAATCGTATTGATAGTTGAAAGCTGGGGCTGTAAAGAGGTGATTAAATTGTGAGGACCATGACGAAGTAAATGGATTAATCCATTGATGGTTTAATGGTGGTCATGGGTGTGGTTCTGAAGGCTTTAAAAGGAGAAGGAATGAGGAGTTAGTTCTCTCTTGCTTCTGCCTTTCTTGCAACTGATACTGGGCATTGCTGAAGTCACCACCAAAGAAGGCCCTCACTGTAAGTGTTCCCTGGACTTTAGACTTCCCAGCCTTCAAAATGTAAGTGATAAATTTCATTTTCTTTACAAATTACCCAGTTCCAGGTATTCTGTCATAAGCAACAGACACACACTAATACAGCATTACATACGGGTTTTCACAACTTGGGTCCAATCTTCCTCTCTAGTTCATCTCTTAACCACCTCTCCTCTCAATTCTCTACTCAAATCAAATTGAACTGTACTTGCACTTTTCAGAATGGGTTCTATTCTCTCACCTTCAGGACTCTGCAGCCTTTGCTTGCACCACTCCTGCTCTTATTTACCTGGCTTCTCCTACTCATAATTCAAGTCCAAGCTTAGATGTCTCTTTCATAAGAAAGTGTTCCTTGAAGGTCTAAGAATGTGTTAGGTGCCTTTACATGAGCATCCACAGAACCTGGGTTCCTACTTTCATTCTACAATTTACTACACTGCATTACAATTCCCTTTTTGCTTGTCTACCATCCACCTGGACCTGAAAACTCCTTAAAGATAGAGACCTAGTACCTACCACAATACCAAATATCTATTTGTACCCTATAAAGTTATAAAATGATGCACTAAGTGAATGAATGACAAGGAAACTGACACAAGGAGGGCTGACTGCAATTCATAAGGGTTGCTGAATACAAGGCTGCTAAAATGAACATCTCTGATTAAGAATAATAAAGGTGATGCTCTCATGGGGCAAGTTTGTAAAACGCAATTAATTCTGCACCCTCAAAACCAGAGGCCTAACTGATAAGAGTTCCAAGATGAGTTTCTATTCCTCACCACTTGTAGGGGAAAAGCAAGGTTTCCAAGATTTCAGCTGTGTCTTTAGAGGCTGGAGTTGGATGTTTGTTGACTCTTGGGATGTTCCATGACATATCAAATCCTTCCATGGCACCGCTGGTCCCTGTGGACTAGCTGGGATCTGAAATTAGTAAAACATGGTTAGTTTAATGAGAAAATCCCTAGAGAAACTGCTTAGTAAAAAAATCTCAAGGAGGTCAATGAGGATATCTCTAGGGATGAAGGACAGGGTAATAAGACTATTTAAGAGTAGAGACAGGTATGGCCCTAGTAGTCACTTCAAGGTTATGGTTCAGTAGATACAAATTTTCAACCGACTGTTTTGATGTTACCACATGCCCCAGGCTGTGAATTTCTTTTCCCACACCACTTCTCTCTGTTCCCACCTGATGTCCTGGATCATCAAACTCCCTCTCCAAATCCTCCAACAGGGTCACGGCTTCCTCGCCGCTTTTTGGATTGTGTTGCTGAACCCAGATCTGCAACTCCTCAGGCAGGATGCTCAGGAACTGCTCCAACACTAGCAGCTCTAGGATCTGCTCCTTGGTGTGCAACTCTGGCATTAGCCACTGATAGCAAAGCTCCTGGAGTCGGCCCAAAGCCTCCCGGGGCCCAGGTGTCTCCTGGTAGCAAAACTTTCTGAATTGCTGGCGAAACAATTCTTGGCAGGATAGGGTACTCCCATTCTGTTTAAGTTTCTGACCCCAGGAAATGCCGTCTTCTACTTTTACTAGTGTTAGTTCTTGTTCCTGAATATCCTGAGATATCAAGGCTGAAACTGCTCTGGATTCCACAGCCATTCTGGGCTGAAACTGCTTAGCAAAAAAGCTGAGTACAACTGGGTGCTGTACTTCAGAAAGAGTGTGAGTAATCTCTTCTTTCCTGAAAGATACAAAAGCACTGTTAATTCACAGCAGTGAAAAATTATCTCTAAGAACTCTTAATAATAAAGATCAGTCACTCCAGTAATAAATACTCTGAAAGGGAGCATGTTTGAGACTGTAACTAAATAAATTATAATCAAATGACAAACTAAAAATCATTCACCTTATTCAGTGTCTCCCATTATGTAGAATTCCTACAACTAAAGACAGAAGAAATTATGTTAGAAGCAAAAGTATGTAGTATTAGCATGAGTCACATAGTGAGAAAATTATTTTTCAATTCTCTTTCAATCCTTATTGCATAAAGGAAGAAATTCTCAGTTTTTAATATGTATGTAAAACTGGCAGAACTCTCTTTTTAATGAAGTATAGTCCTTAGACTCATACTTTCAAGGGTAACACTATCTAGGCAGAGTTTAATAATGCTGATTTTTAAAATTTATTTTTAGTTATCTTCTATCTCTACCAGGTAATGTTGACTTTCATTTAAGGTAGTAGTAAAATATTTTAAAATTCACATTAAACATGAGTTGATTTAAATAAAAATATTATGTGTTCTTTGCCATTTGATCACATTTCTTCAACAAACACTGAGCCACCTACTATGGGCCCTGTCCTGAGCCAGGCTTTAACGTTTTTGTTCAAGAATAAATGAATCTAATGAGGAATTAACCAACAAGTATTATGTATTACGTAAAATGCCTACCACGTGTTCAAAAACATGTTAGTACAGACACAAAAGCAGCAAAAAAGTCAACCTCAGTTCTCAAAAAGCTTAGACTATCCTGGGAGTAAACGTTTTTTAAAGCGAAATACGCTCACAAATAACTATGTGTTAAACTTTGTGATACAGATCAAACACCTGATTTTAGGATGGGTGAATATCGATAGGAATGTACGCCCTTGGGTTTGCCGGGCAGATGAATAAAATTTATCCTAACACTACGATTAAGGTTAGAGATTAAACAATATTTACGCAACAAATATGTGGTTTATTAACCAGCCCCGATGCAGTAGCCCTTTTATTTTTATATCCCCGGTACAGCCATAGCATTTGCGAAGTCACACAGGTGGGGAAACAACTGGAAAGAGGAAAGCAGGTGCTTGACTGCTGGCTTCCTCCGCGTCCACTAAGAGGCTCAGAGACGCCGCCCGGGCCAAGGGGCTGCGACCCGGTCACGAACAGGCCGAGAAGCGGGGCTCCTCCACCCCACGCCCGCCGCCGGGGACGCACGCCCTCCCTACCCTCCCTCCGCCTGGGGGTCCGCGTTCCTCACCGCGAAGCCCAGGAGCGGACAGAGAGGAAGAAGCCGACCCCGAGCGACCAGCCACAAAGAACGGAAGTCCACGGGCGCGGCCTTCCGCTCGCGCGCCCTACCGGGCTCCGTCCGCCCCGCCCCTTGCTCACAGACAGCCAATCAGAGCCGCGGGCTCCACTCTTCCCGTCGCACTCTGGCCATGGCCGTTGTCCGATGGGGCCTGACTGCCCGGGCGAGGGTGCGCAGAGAGGAGGAGGTCCTACCGAGGGGCGGTCCCTTCCCAGAGGGCACCTCTTCCGCCTGGACTGCCTCCCACCCTGGCCTTCTCCACCCACCGCCGCCATTCTTGGTGTCACGTCATTCCCTGGTAATCCCACTCCTGGTTTTCTAGGAAAACATTCAGATTTTTTCCTGTAGTTCTAGTATTTTTCCAGGCTCTCTGATGAAAGGAAACGCTAAGATGAGCGGGCTGAATAAAAAGTAGCAATCACTTCTACTGCTCTTCTCTTTGTGTGTCATTTGAGCGTTACAACAGCTCTGTGCGGTAGCTGTATCGTCCCTATGTTCTAGTATTTTTCCAGGCTCTCTGATGAAAGGAAACGCTAAGATGAGCGGGCTGAATAAAAAGTAGCAATCACTTCTACTGCCCTTCTCTTTGTGTGTCATTTGAGCGTTACAACAGCTCTGTGCGGTAGCTGTATCGTCCCTATTTACAGGTGGACACATTGCCCAGAGTCAGGCAGCTTGTGACCAGGGACGCCGAAGGGGCATAGTTCGAGGAGACTTTGGTGTCCCAGATTCCGGCCTGGAAGGTGGAGGTTTCCCATTTTTCACTGGAATCTCGCTGGCATTAAGTCTTACTATTTAAATTTTTCTTTGGCCGTACTAAGCTTGAAGTTAAGAGATTTCCCGCTCATGTTTATTGACCAGTTACGTTTCTTCAGACAAATGGCTGTTCCCGTTTTTTAAAATTAAGGTGTTAGTATTTTCTTTTTTTATTTGTGAGAATTTTTTATTAAGGATATCAATTCTAATTTCTTACGAATATTTTTCCACTTACTTATACTATGTTTAAAATGTTAGTAATTAGGATAATGTGATACGTACATAGAAACAAATAAGTTCTTTGTGAGCTAAGACAAAACACATTTGGAAAAAAATGTTTATTAGCATGAGTGACTCACTAAATAATGGGCTCGGCCCGATATTTCTTAATCATTGTGAAATGACTACAGCAATTTTACAAAGCAAGAGAACAAATTGTGTTTCAGTTATGTATTGCTGAATAACGAACCACTCCAAGATGTAGTGACTAAACACAGATGTGGACAGGAATTCAGGCAGGGCTTAGCCGAGATGGCTGGCCTTACGGGGTGTCAACTATTGTGGTTTTAACTGGGGCTGAAAGGCCCAAGATGGCTTCACTCCTATTAACGGGGTCTTGGTGCTGCCTTTTGGCTGGAGCTACTTCATCCTCCTTCATAAGGCATCTGTCCATGTAGTCTTTCATTTTTCAGGAGTTTAGCCCAAGCTTTCTTACACCACGACTGGCTTCTGAGAGGCGAAGGAGGAAAGGAAGATGCTTGTTCTCTTAAAGCCTACATCTGGAACTGGCATTATATCCTTCTGTATTTCATAGACAGGAGGACTAGATTCATGGAAAAGAAAAATAGATTGCACCTTTTAATGGAAGGAACAGCTTGAACATAGGAAATTTTGGCAGTTATCTTTGCATCCAGCCTACCACACCTTGTTATATTGAGAAGCCTGCTATTTAGGAGTGGAACTGTTGAAAGAGAGAAGGTATGTTAGTTAAAATCCTTACTAAATGTCCTTACTGTTTGAGCCTTTTTCTTCTTACCCTATGTAGCTAGATGCATGGAGGAAAGGCTATACCCAGGATTGGTTATTCAGTGTCTTGACAATATTGTCAAGGACCCAGGTTCACTCCTTTTTGCTCTGCCATCTTTTAGTGTGTTGGTTTGTTCAACAGTCTGGTTTCCCTTATGGTACTAAAATGGCTTTCTCAGTTCTGGATTACAGATGATGTCCAGAAGCAGAAAAAGGGGACACCCTTATCTTCTGCCCCCTTCTAAGACCAAGAAAACTCTCTTCCCCCAGTAGATTTCCCCCTCATGTCTCATTAGCTAAACCTGCTTCAAGGGCTTGTGCCTATCACTGACAAGGGAGGTGGGGGCTCTATGATGGGCTTAGGCCAATTGAGATTCATATCCCAGGTCTGAGGAGGGAGCCAACCTCTCCTGAAAGACACAGATGCCCTGGGGAGGGCTTATGAAATTAGGATTATGTTTAAAAAGCTGAAAAGGGGGGTAAATTGAATGCTGAGTGTGCAATAGTAACATCTACTTCAGTGGGTAATCTGATTCCCCTGTATCCGTAAGAGAGTGAAACACTAGTAAAAAAATTTCAGATTCCCTGTCATTCCTTATAAGATGGTACATACACTTAAAATATAAATCAATTACTTAGTTGCAAGAGATGTAGACTGGAGTTTTAGAGCTAATTACTAGGACTTGCATTAAATTTCCAGTGGGATAGCAACTGATTACCTCTTAGAGCCTTAGCCAACAATTTCCAGGCACATGGCTTGAGAAGGTATGTCAGTTAAAATCCTTACTAAATGTCCTTACTGTTTGAGCCTTTTTCTTCTTACCCTATGTAGCTAGATGCATGGAGGAAAGGCTATACCCAGGATTGGTTATTCAGTGTCTTGACAATATTGTCAAGGACCCAGGTTCACTCCTTTTTGCTCTGCCATCTTTTAGTGTGTTGGTTTGTTCAACAGTCTGGTTTCCCTTATGGTACTAAAATGGCTTTCTCAGTTCTGGATTACAGATGATGTCCAGAAGCAGAAAAAGGGGACACCCTTATCTTCTGCCCCCTTCTAAGACCAAGAAAACTCTCTTCCCCCAGTAGATTTCCCCCTCATGTCTCATTAGCTAAACCTGCTTCAAGGGCTTGTGCCTATCACTGACAAGGGAGGTGGGGGCTCTATGATGGGCTTAGGCCAATTGAGATTCATATCCCAGGTCTGAGGAGGGAGCCAACCTCTCCTGAAAGACACAGATGCCCTGGGGAGGGCTTATGAAATTAGGATTATGTTTAAAAAGCTGAAAAGGGGGGTAAATTGAATGCTGAGTGTGCAATAGTAACATCTACTTCAGTGGGTAATCTGATTCCCCTGTATCCGTAAGAGAGTGAAACACTAGTAAAAAAATTTCAGATTCCCTGTCATTCCTTATAAGATGGTACATACACTTAAAATATAAATCAATTACTTAGTTGCAAGAGATGTAGACTGGAGTTTTAGAGCTAATTACTAGGACTTGCATTAAATTTCCAGTGGGATAGCAACTGATTACCTCTTAGAGCCTTAGCCAACAATTTCCAGGTACATGGCTTAACTTTCAGTATTCTCAATTATATCACTGCCCTCAAATATCATTCCCTCCTTTTCTCCCACTTCCATCTCACACACGTGGGGCCTGCTTTAATGTGAAAGTCTTTGTCTCATGAATTATTGAATCAAGGGTAGGAAAATGTAATTTTTTTTCTCTGCTTCATGTTGTCTTTATTCTTGTTTCTGTTTTTTATATGTATGAAAATTGTTAGATAATATCTGCCCCAGGCATTACTAGTGATTGGTGAGTAAGACTATTCATTCAGTGAAGTACAATTGCTCGATTTACTTTATCATTCAACAGCAAGGTTTCTGGCTCAAAGACAGACAAGTTACTGATTGATATGTAAAGATCCTGGGAAATTGGAGTAAGAAGAGAATGCTTGCTAAAATCAAGCCTTTGTTGCAAATTGCATTACAGAAGGTCACCTTGCTTGACTTACTGAATGTTACCAGCTTCTGTTGTTAAACGTGTTAAACTGTGCTTAACAAAACCCCACCTATGTCTCTTCCTGTAACTTCTTGGTCTGGAGAATAAATGCAGGAAGAGAACCCCCAATTCGTAGTTAATTATCCAAATGGAAGAAATGCCTCTCACTTGAGGGTTCTGGGATATTAACCCCTTTCTGGGGCTTCTCACTGCTCAGAAGAGATGGGCTTTGAGTAATCTTTGGTGGCTCTATCACCCAGGGGAAAAGGGGTGACAAATCTGTGGAGGCAAAGCAACAATTTGGTTGCCTTGAGCTTGTATTATTTGCCTAAATTCTTTTGTTGTAGCAATCATTACCAGAAGGAGATATAGGTTTAATTGATTTTTTTTACAGAACATGAATTTATTGAATACTCATTGGGTTTCTGTTAGACAGTGTCTAATGAGAAATTCATTTTGTTTAATTTTGTTAGGCAACATGGTGGTAAATGAAGAACTAATTTATATACTACCCTGTATTAACTTTAGGCCTCCTACATGCCTAATATACTTTTATTTTTTAATAATCATCAGATGGTGCAACCTAATTTGCTTACCTTTCCTGGATTTGTCTTACTTTTAAATATTCATTATTTTATATTATGTTTTTATGACTGGGATTATACTGCTGTGGGTAATAATACTTTTCTTACAAATGGCTGCTTCTTTTGGTTATGTTAAAATGATCCAATTGAATACCTTTTTATGGAACTTCCTTTATTTATAATTTACCAGTTTGATATTTATGATCATGTATACAGAGACCATAAGTTGACTTTCATTACTGGGAGTGGAAAAGAGTAACCAAAGGGAACATTTGTGGCCAGCACTTTGGGGAAGATAGGACAAGTGGGAATGGGCAGAATACGAATAATGTAATAATTAAGAGTAGGTTCTGGAGCAAGACCATTCAAATTCCTGCTCTCTCAATTATTGGCTATGTGACCTTGTGCAAGTTTCTTAAACTCTGTCTCAGTTTCCTTTTCTGAAAAATGGTGATAGTGATAGTAGCTACCTCATCAGGTTGTTTTGTGCATCAAATGAATCAGTACATTTAGAACAGTGCTCAATGAATGTGTAGTGTTGTTATTTTGGGGAGGAGGGATTGAGTTGGTGGAAAGAGTGTGGAGGCTGGAAGAAGGAATATTTCTTCAGGTTTGGATTTGCCCAATGGTGAGAATTATTTAGGGTCTTTGTTAAAAATAAACATTTCTAGGCCTTCAATCAGAATACCTAGAGAAGGTTTTATCTATTTCTGGCAGACCCCCAGATGATTTTTATCATCAGTTAGTTTGGGAAACTGATGTGGTAAAGTGTAGGATTCAGGGTCAGACAGATGCAGATTCTGATTCATTCATTAAACAACTATGTTCAGATCTCTCCTTGTTGCAGGGACTGTTTTAGGTGCTGCAGATACAGCATAGACTAAAACTGTCAAAAATTTCCCTCCTTTTTGTCTTTACAGACCTTATAGTCTACTGGGATTCCCACTCTAAGATGCCAACCAGGACTGGCTGAGTGATTTTAATGAATTATTTAAACAATACAACTTTTTTTTCCTTCTTGTCACATAGCATTATGAGTTTATTAAAAAAAATAATAAAATCAGAAACTATAAGCCATAGCTCAGCAAGCACTCACAGGAGAGGAAGATCTTCAGCTGCCCAGAGGCCTGGTGTTCATATTAAGCAAAAGAGTTTAGCACAGGAAAAAACAAACAAAAAAAAACTGGTAGGCTTGGTGGTGGTAAAGATATTCAAGTGGTTTTACCTTAAATTGGGAAATTGAGCCACTTGACCACAGAAAAGCAAATATGACCAGATTTAGTTTCCTTGGGTTTTGGGTTTTCATTTAGTTACTGTCTTATTGGCTAGTTGCCAAGCCTAAGTGTTTTGACAAATCCCATCAAAACTGCCCTTGAAAAGAGAAATTATGGCAGCATAATGATGAATTTTGGTTTTGTCTTCCCCCATTGTATCACGGGAGCTCCAGATCTGAGAGGGCACTTGTGTAGTGTTTGCCTGTTCCAAGAAAACTCACCCACTGTTACAATAGGTAGAGACATTGGTTTATTACACTTATGGGAAATGCTGGTGGCGGCGGACACCTGGAAATCCACACTGCCACGGGATACATACAACAGTTATATAGTGAACAGATCAGTTCCAAGAAAACTCACCCACTGTTACAATAGGTAGAGACATTGGTTTATTACACTTATGGGAAATGCTGGTGGCGGCCGGACACCTGGAAATCCACACTGCCACGGGATACATACAACAGTTATATAGTGAACAGATCAAAGTAGAGGTGTAAATCATTTTAAATTGCTTATGTGTAGACCCTCACCCAGCTCATGTAGCTCAGAGCACATGGGAGATCTGGCTGAGTAGATAAGTCAACCTACTTGCTACCTTCCAGGAACCAGAGTAGTTTAACACCAGTGTGCAAACTCATTTACATGCTAATTCATTTACTGAGGGCTCCTGCTTCCTCCCGTCTTCCGTTTGTCTTAAAGGAGACGTGCCTTTCTTGGGGTAACTACCTTGGCCAGATGTTTCCTAGAGGGAGAGGGAACTCTTGGTATGCATGGAGAGGGGAAATAGGTCTATGTCCAGCATTTACCCTACACATAGGAAGGTATGATCAAACACAAGGATATTTTCACTTTGTTGATGGCTTCTTATACGAGGACACATTTACCTTTGAAGATGGTTTTCTTGCTCTCCTATCATGGGATACCAAAAAGTATTTGACAGTAGTTTGAATTGGAGTTTAATTTAACATAATTGGTATTCCTATATACTTCTAAGGTCAAAATGGGAACTATTACGTTTAACACTAGTGTTAAGATTAATGTAAGCATGCTGTTTAATTTAATACCGTAAAAAATAGATACAAAAGATAAAAACTATTTTCTTTGAATCTTTTGTGTATTTCAGTTTTTATTCTTTGATTTGCAGACTCTGGATTTATTTTACTCTGGGTGTGGTGGTTTACTATTCTCTCCACGGTCTGTGCCTGTGCATTGAGTATAAAAAACCCAAACATTACAAACAAAAGTATATTTTGGACATTGCTGTTGGGGAAATGAGGTGTTCTTTTAGTGACATTTTAAATAGCTAATGCTTACCTCTTCGAGAGCCAAAGTTATCACATTCTTGCACATTCTAAGTGTGCCGTACATTTTCATCTCTTCTGAGAGTGTATTAGACCCTTTTAAAGCTGTAATTTACTTTTACACAAAGTATAACTTATGGAAATTATGGAAGTATGGAAAAAGGAATACATATTCAGTTCTTATTTACCTCAGCCTGATGTAATCCACTTTCCTCTTACCACTGAAGTTGAACCTTTGAACATATCTCAATCATCATCCTTCCTGAATATTAGCATTTGCCACTGTTGACAGCGTGTCCGTTTATTTAGTTTCAAGGGCACTATTTCTTCCTCTGCTACTCCCTCCACACCTTTGCCTCCCAGCTAGTTCTGTAAGACCGGCCTAAAAGCACGAATCTTAACTTGATGGGAAGGCTCATCTCGCAAAGACCAGGAGGCACAGAGATCGATGCACAGGCAAGAGGTTTTATTTCCGGCATGCTGGAGGTCGCCCCGTTTTCAGGACAGGAGCGGCCCCGAATTTACAATGCAAGCAGCTTTTATACAGTTCCTTGAACAGATAGGATCAACTGTTAGTTATCTGTGGCGCTTTTAGATTTACAGGTGGGCTTCAGCTGGCGCCTTTTGGGTTTACAGGTGGGTTTTAGCAGGCTGGCACCCCTTTAGCGCATTTCTCAATTGTTTACCTTCCCTGGGGCCTTGCTTTGAACCAACTATTTCCTGGAACCAGTGGGGGGCTTTTAGTGCGCTTGGGCCTGGCCTTTGTCACCCTTTTAAAGCTGTAATTTACTTTTACACAAAGTATAACTTATGGAAATTATGGAAGTATGGAAAAAGGAATACATATTCAGTTCTTATTTACCTCAGCCTGATGTAATCCACTTTCCTCTTACCACTGAAGTTGAACCTTTGAACATATCTCAATCATCATCCTTCCTGAATATTAGCATTTGCCACTGTTGACAGCGTGTCCGTTTATTTAGTTTCAAGGGCACTATTTCTTCCTCTGCTACTCCCTCCACACCTTTGCCTCCCAGCTAGTTCCTCTTTACTACCTATTTCCCTGATACAGGCTTCCGCCAAACTCATTTTCACTCTTTCCTTCTCCACATATACTCCTTTCCTGGTAGAGTACTCATACATAAATCATCTCCAAATTCATATTTTCATCCCTGACTTGTCTACCAAGCCCAAAATCTTAATTTTCAATTTTTGTAAACATCTATTCTGAACAGTCCACAGTGCCTCAGCATTCATACAGCCAAAGCCAATTAGACTATGTTTCTCCATTTTTAATTTTATTATTAATCAGGAATTGTTATTATTATGGAATTATCATAAGAGAATAATTATCTTATGTTCTTAACTTTTTGCTGAACACTGTTATGACTAAGTAGAAATTTTAGGGCCCGTGTAAGGGACCAGGAAAAATTGGCCATTCTTTAACTCTGGTCTTATTGAAGCATTGTTTGAAATAGCTCAAGTTTATCTTCTTTTCCTTTCTGCTGTTTCAATTCAGGCCTTTATTATCTATTTTGGAATAGCTTTGTAACTGATGTCCTTGCTTCCTGTCTGTCCTCTTATTGCAATGCATCTTTCAAAAGGACCACATACTAGTAACATCCTAGAGGTGTAATAAAATGTATGAGGGTGTTAAATGTAAGTCTAAACAGAAGTGCCTATGTCATGGGATAAATTCTTTCATTTTTATAGAAGAATTTACTTGTAAAAAGAATAAATAAGTTAATTGGCTTAAAAATTTTCACTAATTTTGGATAGTTATTTGATTGCATTGCTATTAGTAGTATCTGTGTTAACAATATAGTTATATATAATGGGTTAGTATTATAAACAGTAAAAATATATCACATATCAATCATGTTTATTAGAATGAAAGGCCATTAAATGTGCAAATGAGAGGTGTTCCAGATTACTTAAGCATTTTTCAATTTTTCATTTTCCCAAGGTCCGTTCATTCTTTTATCTCTTTCCTTTCTCCTCACTGGCTTGATAGAAAGCTTGCTCTTTTGTGTTGTATTACACCTACTCTGAATTAACAAGCAGGTGATAATTAGCAACAGTTGTGACACAGGATCTAGTTGGAAATGGTTGAAACCATGCAAGGACCTCTACTACTTTAAAAATACAGTTTGGCTGGAGTCATTTTTGTTCATGCTGCATCCTGCAGTCCAGGAGTTCTGTGGCAGTTCTGAATACACAAAAGGAGAAACAGTCACAGGATTCTTGAGAATTTCTCTGGAATATGCTGCCACCTGCTGGCCATATAAAATAGGGCAGCTTCAGAAGGATCCTGGTGGAGCCTGCGGTATGATTCCTCATTCCCACTTAACATGTAAAAATTTTGGACATAGAAATTTGGGTTTTAAGTGTCTGAAGAATTCATTAAATATTTTAATTGTAAAGAAAAATCATATAACATTCTAAGGAACCAAATAATCTTGAATACCTTCTACAGAGTTACTAAAATACAAAGATGCTATATAAGAGCAAATTCTATTACAGCTACTTTTGAGTTATGTAAACAGAAAGGAAGAAAATTAGCCTTGGAGGATTAATATCCAGAGCATACAAGGAACTGAAATAACTTAACAGTAAAAAAACAAGTAACCTGATTAAAAATGTGCAAAGGAGCTGAATAGATGTTTCTCAACGGAAGACATACAGATGGCCAACAGATACATGAAAAAGTGCTCAACTTCACTAAGCATCAGGGAAATGCAAATCAAATCCCACTGAGATAACATGTTACGCCGATTAGAAAGACTATTATTGGAAAGACAGAGAATGACAAATGCTGGAGAGGATGCAGAGAAAGGGGAACCCTCCTACACTCTTGGTGGGACTGTACATTAGTGCAGCCGTTATGCAATACATTATGGAAGTTTTTCAAACAACTACAGATAGAACCACCATATGACCCAGCAATCCCTCTACTGGGATTTCCATACCAAAAGAATGAAAATCATCATCTCAAAGGGATACCTGCACTCCCATGTTTATTGCAGATGTATTCACAATAACCAAGATATGGAACCATCAATGGATGACTGGATAAAGAAGATGTGGTATATATACACAGTGGAATACTACTCAGCCATAAAAAGAATGAAATTCTGCCATTTGCAGCAACTTAGATGAACTTGGAGAAAATTATGTTAAGTGAAATAAGCCAGGCCCAGAAAGAGAAATACCGCATGTCCTCACTTATACATGGGTGCTGAAAAAATAAATAAAAAAGAAAGAAAAAACAATAATACATCGAACTTTCAAAAGGAGAGAACACAACCGTGATTATTAGAGGTGGGAAATGAGGAGGGGGTGGGGGGATAGTGAGAAAGTGGTTAAGGATCACAAAGAATGTTTATGTTTTGAAATGATGAATGTACTAATTATCCTGATTTGACCATCACAAATTGTACACAGGTATTGATATTCAACCCTGTGCCCCACACATTTATATAGTCAATTATGTTTCAGTAAAAAAAAAGAAAATTAGCCTTGGGGAATATTTGTTTACTAGAACTTTTTAGTGAATCTCTTAAGGCTCAATTCCTTTCATGCTTATTTAGTCTAGTAAATTCAGCATTACTTTTTAAGTGATGGTGTGCACGAAAGCTAAATAACTTTGGCCTAAATGAAAACATTGGATATTTAAAATGTCTTTAATATATAAAATGTGTACTATAACTCTTAACTTTTTGATATTAATTAGATTAAAAATGTTTATTAAGAACCAATGAGCCAGGCACTCTACTAAGTTCTGTAAGTCCTGACTACTACAGTAAATAAAAGACACAGGGTCCTGCCCTCTGGAAATCCATCTAGAGGGTAAGACAGAGACATCAACAGAATTCTAGAACAACAGAAGAAGGTACAGTATATGTAGAGTGCTTTAGGAGCATGGAAAAGGAACTCTGACCCCCAACTTGGATTATGAAAAATAAAAGACAGAACAGATTAATGGAAATATTCTTTAATAGTTCCATTAGTTTATGGTGGACAAATACAGACTTAAATTTATGTCTCCCATAAAAAATTTAAACTTCAGTTTTATATTGCCAGATTTGTACTTAAAGTGTATATTATTCATTGTAAATTTTCCTTCTCTTTTTTTCTCTCAAGGAAAAATACTTAAATTTAGAAAAATCATGTATTCTTTCCATGATTAAGATGTCAAACATTTAATTTACTAACTAAAGCTGAGACAGAAATGACTAGTAGCTATGAAAGTTTGTATTGTTTATAATCTCTCTGGATTTAATATTCAGTGTGAATGATCGCTTTTGCTTTTCATGGTCACTCAACAATATTATGATCATGCTGTCTCCCATCTTATAATTTAGGTGAATGTTGTGTAAAGAATTGCTTCTTTAAATTGATTTTTATCTCTGTAGGTCTATAAGTTTTGAGAATATAATTCCCTTCTGCTTTTAAATTAATTTGGTTAAAATGAAAGGGCAAGTTGCTAGCCTGGAATGCTTGAATGAATAAAATACATAAATAAATGAAGAAACATATACACACACATACACAGAGTACACGCATACATGGGCTATTGGGCTGTTTATCTCAAACTTTAAGTTACTGCTGTAACAAACTAGATCTTTGGTAATTTTCTGCTAGTCACCTGTTTGCTGCAAAAGCCACTTTCTCTCCCCTGCCATTGCCTACCTTCATTTTTGTCTTTTTCTTATATTTTATGTCTCATATTTTATGTGGCATTCTAGACCTCAGAATTTCATACAGTTCAGTTGTTATTGCCTTTAATATTTGCGAGATATTTTATCATTGTTCATATGTTAAATTTTAACTAATTTCTTAGACTGCTGAATGGAAAGTCATCTTTCAGCATTTAGAGCCAGGGGCTTTTGGTAGTATCTTATAACTCCTCGTCTCTGATTAGTTTACCAGAATATCTTCAGTCCAAAAAAAATTGTTTGGATGCCTTTTAATGAAGGTTAAAATATATAAAATCTTCTTTTCCTAATCTACCTAAAAGTAGTTTTTAATCCAATTTTTGAACAGATACACTTTTGAATGGTTTAAAAAAAAACAGCAAAAATAATAAAATGAAGAATTTTTCTTATCCACTCAGTTCCCACCTACCTGCCTACCCTCTGGGTAGCCAGTATAAATGGTTTGTTATATATCATTCCAGAGTTTCTTTTTTTTTTTTTTCCTTTTTGTCTTTTTTGCTGACCGGTAACGGGATCGCAACCCTCAGTGTTGCGCCCGTACCAGGGACCGGCAATGGGATCGCAACCCTTGGTGTTGTGCCCGCACTGCGCTCAGCCAGTGAGCGGGAACTGGTCTCCGATCGCAACCCTTGGTGTTGTGCCCGCACTGTGCTCAGCCAGTGAGCGGGAACTGGTCTCCACATGGGATCCGAACCCTCGGCGGGAGTGCCACCACGCTCCCAAGCGGCGCACTCTCCAGTTCGCCACCGGGCCGGCCCCATTCCAGAGTTTCTTAATGCATATTCAAATAAATCAAATATGTTTTCTTATTTTATCCCTTTAATTGAAAAAGGTAGTATACTATATACCCTGTTTTAACTTGGGTTTTTTTAACTCTTTTTTTTTTTTTTTTTTTTGGTGACTGACTGGTATGGCACTTTGCTTTTTTAAAAACTAATAACACATGTAGAGGTCTTTCCACATTATTTACTTAAATAGCTTTCTCATTTTTTAACAACTGCATAATATTCTATAATGTGAAATGTATTAAACCATAATTTATTCATTCAGTCAGCCTCTACTGATGTATATTTAGGTTGTTTTCAATCTTTTGCTGTCATAAACAATGCTACAGGGAATGACCGTATATATACTTTAAAATAGGATTATTGATCTTTTTTTATGGTTTCCTATGTTTTTTCCCTATTTATTCTTAGGTTTCTGGCTTTGTTTTTGTTTTGTTTTTGCCATGCAGAACTTTTTGATTTCTATATAGTGACTTCTGCCATTTGTTTCTTCTATGGCTTCTTCATTTTGTATAATGGTTAGACAAGCCTTCCTTACTTCAAGGTTATAAAAGAAATTTATATTTTTTTCAAGAACTTGTATCACTTTATATTCACATTTAAATCTTGATCCATTTAGAATTTATCCTGATGTAGGGTGTGGATTTTTACATTATTTTTTTTTCCAGGTGGCTATCTAATTTTTACAAAACCATTTATTAAATAGTTCATCTTTCCTTCATTAATTTCAGATGACACCCTTTTCATATGTATTTGATTCATTTCTTGGTTTTCTGTTCTATTTCTTTGGATTTGTTTGGCTATACATATGTCAGTTTTCCTAATTGGGTTTTGTTTTATTAAACATTAATATGATTTTGGTTTGTTTGTGTTTGATGAATAGCAAGGGGTTGTAAACATAAGGCATATTTTGATTCTCAAGGTAAGGTGAGAATAAAGCCAGACAATAGCACTGCCTGTGTCTGCACTTCTGTATATTCAGTGTCTAGTCCTTTTGTGTTCACTGTGCAGGCCAGTGGTGTTTTAGACGTTTTTGAGAGATGCCTGGACATTTTATTAGCCATATAGGCTCTGGATAATAGCTGTATAATTTGGACTTGAACCAGATAATGTAAATAATCAAAGATGAAAAGAAGACTTGATCTTGCCCAGTTCTACAACATAGGAAAATCAGAAATATGAAATTAATCATTTAGTACTCAGAGCAGTTTTTCTTATTTCAGTTAGTTCTTACCATAACTTGGTAGATACTGTTATTTCATTTTATGGTTGACAAAACTGAGGTACAAATTGGTTAAATGAGTCCAAGTTCACACAGGGAGTTGTGGAGTCTGCTTGAATTTGAACTTAGGCAGGTTTTTTTTTTTTTTTCTTTTTTCAGTTTGTTTTGTTTTTAAGATAACTACAGATTCACTGGAAGCTGTAAAAATGGTACAGGAAGGTTCTATGCATCCTTTGTCCAGGGCTTACCAATGGTTACATAAGATATAACCATTGGGGAAGATACACATAAGATCTACATAAGCTGAAAACATTTATATAATTTAAATAGAAAAGTGAATAGAGCCTAAGGGACATGTGGGATACCATCAAGCTAACCAACACACACATTTTGGGAAATCTAGAGGAAGAGAGAAAGGGGAAGAGAGAATATTCAAAGAAATAATGGCTCAAAACTTACCAAACTTGATGAAAGACATCAATATAAACATCCAAGAAACTCAGTGAACTTCAAGTGAGGTAAACTCAAAGAGACCCACACCAAGACACATACCAAACCATGGAAGGACAAAGGCAAAATCTTGAAAGCAGAAAGAAGTGATTTGTCATACAAGGGAACCTCAATAAAGTTATCAACAGATTTCTCATCAGAAGTTTTGGAGGCTAGGGCCGGCCCGTGGCTCACTCGGGAGAGTGCGGTGCTGATAACACCAAGGCCCCGGGTTCGGATCCCATATAGGGATGGCCGGTTCACTCACTGGCTGAGCGTGGTGCTGACAACACCAAGTCAAGGGTTAAGATCCCCTTACCGGTCATCTTTTAAAAAAAAAAAAAAAAAGAAGAAGTTTTGGAGGCTAGAAAGCAGTGGGCCAATATATTCAAAGCGCACTGGTAACAGAAGAAAAACAGACAAACTGGGCTTAATGAAAATTTTAAAAATTTGTGCATCAAAAGACAATATCAACGGAGTAAAAAGGCAACCTATAGATTGGGAGAAAATATTTGAAAATTATATATCTGATAAGGGATTAATATCCAGAATAGAGAACTCTGAAAACTCAATGACAAAAACAACAATCACCCAAATAAAAAATGGACAAAGGATTTGAACAGAAATTTTTCCAATGAAGATGTACAAATGGCCAATAAGTGTCCCGACCCGCGGGATATTCAACGCAGACCCTGGAGGGGGGAGTGGGAATTGGATGGGACAAGAGACGCAAGAGATGGGAGACAAGACAGTATTC
>NW_007727335.1:345033-346228 GCF_000696425.1 Galeopterus variegatus | reverse complement strand
AAGGAGATAAGAAGTCACTCTTGAGTAGACTTGCATAGCCAGGAGCACAGCGTCCCAGGCATAGATTATGAGGCAGATATCACATAAGCACAGACATCTGACATAAGCAGATTGTCACGTAGGCCTGGTCACACAAGAAGGGGTGTGGGGCTACAGGCCCCCAACAAATAAGCACATAAAAAGATGTGCAACATCACTAATCGTTAGGGAAATGCAAGTCAAAAATATAATAAGATACTATCTCATACCCATTAGAATAGTTAGTAACAAAAAAACCTCAAAGTAACAAGTGTTGGAGAGGATGTAAAAAAATTAAAGAATCCTGTACACTGTTGGTAGGAACATAAAATGGTTCAACTGCTGTGGAAAATAGTATGGTGGTTTCTCAAAAAAAAAAAATAAATAAATAAAATTACCATATGATCTAGTAATTCCACATCTAAGTATATACCCAAAAGAATTGAAAATATGGTTTTGAAGAGACATTTGTAAACCCATGTTCATAGGAGCGTTATTAACAGTAGCCAAAACATGGAAGCAGCTTAAGTATCCATCAGTAGATAAGTAGATAAGCAAAATATGATATATCCATACAATGGAATATAATTCAGTCTTAAAAAGGAAGGATATTTTGATATATGCTACAACATGTATGAACTTTGAGGACATTATGCTAAATGAAATAATCCAGTCACAAAAAGGCAAATACAGTATAATTCCACTTATATGAGTACTTTGAGTAGTAAAAATCATAGGGACAGGAAATAGAACGGTGGTTGCCAGGGGCTTGGGGGAGGAAGGAGTTAGTTAATGGGGAGTTATTGTTTAATGGGCATAGAATTTCAGTTTTACAAGATGAAAAGAGTTATGGAGATAATGGTTGCACAATATTGTGAATGTACTTAATACCATTGAACCGTCCACTTAAATACAGATAGATGAATGCAGATAGGTAGATAGCAGATAGATGAATGCAGATAGGTAGATAGCAGGCAGACAGATAGATGAATGCAGATAGGTAGATAGCAGATAGATAGATGAATGCAGATAGATAGATAGCAGACAGATAGATGAATGCAGATAGGTAGATAGCATATAGATAGATGAATGCAGATAGGTAGATAGCAGATGGACAGATGAATGCAGATAGGTAGATAGCAGATGGATAGATGAATGCAGATAGGTAGATAGCAGA
>NW_007727335.1:334869-343847 GCF_000696425.1 Galeopterus variegatus | reverse complement strand
GGATAGATGAATGCAGATAGGTAGATAGCAGATAGATGAATGCAGATAGGTAGATAGCAGACGGATAGATGCATGCAGATAGGTAGATAGCAGATAGATGAATGCAGATAGGTAAATAGCAGATAGATGAATGCAGATAGGTAGATAGCAGATGAATGCAGATAGGTAGATAGCAGATGGATAGATGAATGCAGATTGGTAAATAGCAGATAGATAGATGAATGCAGATAGGTAAATAGCAGATAGATGAATGCAGATAGGTGGATAGCAGATAGATAGATGAATGCAGATAGGTAGATAGCAGATGGATTGATGAATGCAAATAGGTAGATAGCGGATGGATAGATGAATGCAGATAGTTAGATAGCAGATGGATAGATGAATGCAGATAGGTAGATAGCAGATAGACCTCTGCTGACACCACACTGCTGGGAAGGGGAGGGGCATGTTGTTACTGCTCCCCACATTTCCTCCACACTGTATTGCAGATAGGTAGATAGCAGATGGATAGATGAATGCAGATAGGTAGATAGCAGATAGATGAATGCCGATAGGTAGATAGCAGATGGATTGATGAATGCAAATAGGTAGATAGCGGATGGATAGATGAATGCAGATAGGTAGATAGCAGATGGATAGATGAATGCAGATAGGTAGATAGCAGATGGATAGATGAATGCAGATAGGTAGATAGCAGATAGACCCTCTGCTGACACCACACTGCTGGGAAGGGGAGGGGCATGTTGTTACTGCTCCCCACATTTCCTCCACACTGTATTGGTGGGGGTTGTGAGCAGGTGGCGGGGGGTACTCATCATCACAGGCTTTCTACTCAGTCTTAAACAACCTGAGTGAGGAGAGGGGTATCTTGTTACTGCCAAGAAGGGATGAAAGTCCCAGATCCCCACTTATTATTCTCTGACATGGCCTTGGCAGGGGAAATGGTGCCTTATTACAGCTCGTTGAGTGTGGAAGTGTAGGCTTCCATTTGGCCTTTGCTAATGGGGATGGAGTCACATTTTTTTCCATGGTGTTTGGTTGGAGTAGAATAGTTATTGTGTAAAAATATTTTCTGTCCCACTAGGCTACCTCTTCTAGATCCTTTGGTTAGAGGGAGCTTGATTTTCTTGAGAAATTTTTTTTGTCTATGCTCATTGGTGTTTCAGGATTGCTGGCAAAACCTGAGAAATTTACCATGGCATCTTTCTTGGATCCTGAGGTCCATAGCCAGTCTGCATTTTTCTTTGTACCTTCCCGAGTCTTTTTTAATGTGTGTTTATATATAATATCCAGGGATTTTAGCTGTACTTAGCAGGAGGAATAGGGAAAAATGCATTTACTCCATCTTGTCTTAGAACCAGAAACCCCTGGAATGGTTTTTAATATTTAATATTATTTGTATTCAAATTTGGAAAATGGAGATTTGAGGAGCTCTCCAACATAAACCTGATTTTTTTTCAAGCATTCTAGAATTATCACCAGTGATATTAAAATCATATGTCCCAAAGTCACCAGAAAAATGTTAAGAGCAAAGTTTAAGATATTGGATGCAAAATGTAGATGAATTGCAAGGGGATATAAGATGGTTTATTTACCAAAAGAAAAAGACAATAGAAAGGAAAAAAACAAAAATACTAGCTGAGTGTGTCCACTGTTTGTCACCCATTCTCTTTTGTACTGGTTACTTTCTGGGAGCTTAATAAAATAGCCCTTTGTGAAAAGAAAGAATCTTAGAATCATTTAGGACTCCTTTCCAAAATTACACGTGCAGGATTTTAGTGAGACGCACACTCATTAGTGTTGATTGGAGTTATGTAACTCACATTACCCAGCATATTACAGCTCACTTTGTTAGTGTCTAATCTAGTGCCAGACTCCCCAAAGGCCCCAAATCTGGCAAGGCCACAGTAAGATGAAATGCAACTATGTTTCTTAAAAAAAAAAAAAGCAGTCCAAGCTGTTCCCAGTTCCCTGTAAGTTTTAAGCTTAGATTTAATCAAGTCCAGCCAAAATTATTCCACCCAGGAGCTATTATCACATTCCTCCTTTTGAAAGCAGCTAAAACCACGGTATTGTTGGCAGTCACATCCAATCCTTTAGAAATGAAAAGTTCTTATAGCCTCCCGATTCCTAACTCTAACTTCCTTTTCCTGTTTAATTTGTTTGTGAAGTTATTTGGAAAGAACAAATAACAAATTTGAGTTGTAATTTGTAAACCTTAAATTTAAAGCTTTCTGCTAACGAAAAGGATACTGAATCTGGGAGAAATAGTATTTGGAAAACTCTGATTTTTAAGGGGATTAATATGGAAAGCCATATATAATTTATTTTTAAGCTAGAAACAAAAACAAAAACAAAACCCAGGAGATTATGGCAGTTACCTCAGACTGACTTTAAAAAGTTTTTAAGCTGTGACTCTGAAAAACTCCTAGCTGGACTGAATCATAATCCCCTCTCCTGACATCTGTTTCTTCACCTTGTTTTTATAGATGTTTATGTGAACAAAATACTTAAAGATACATATATTCTGCTTATACCTTGTCAAAAATATCTATGGTTTTGTTTGGGATCTCTTTCTATTATGTATGATAGCCACTTGCAATGTAATAGACATTTTTTGATTTGGATGGACAGTTCACTAGGGAAGGCCTTTTAGAGCTGGTACAGAATGTGCTCATTTTAAACAGAATTAAGAAATACATGGAAGCATGCTTTTGGCACTTAAGAATCAGCATGCTTTTGCTCTTTCGTGAGTTCCCCCATTTCCACCGTTGGTTGGGCTTTGCCGAGGCCCGATTCTACCTTCACATGGCTGTCAACAAATTTTTGCTAAGTTTGACTTAAGGTATATATCAAAAATGGCGTAAGTGAGATACGGTTTCTTCCAATATTTTTTTGTTTTTTAAACGGGATCTTTGAGAGATGAAAAAATACTTTTCCTCTTCGATTCTGCTTTCCCATGGCTGGAAGAAAGAGTAAGTTAGCATGCCATCTCAAGGATTGTGGACTTGATATGAACATTGGGCTTTTTATGAATTATGAAAGCCATTTCTGAGAAGAGAAGGGCCCTAACCTGAACAAATCACTGGAGTCCAGCCTTCAGGATTCTCAAGGGAAGAGCTTAAGCTAAAGACCTTCCCTAGTTGGGCCATCAATCCAAATCAAAAAGTGTCTGTTCATTAAATTGCAAGTGGCCATCTGTTTGCTTAATCATGTGCTGCTTTTCCTTTGGGCTGGTAGCCCCCTTTACTAATTAGCCTGAGCTTGATCTTTAGATGAACCACAGGTTAATTTTATCTGGAATAGAATATGGCTTTATCTACTCTCCCATTTGGTTAAACCGTTTGAGGGAAAAGAAAAAAATTCTTGTTCTAAAGTGTACAAGGACTGATTATTTAGACTCTGGATTGATACTTAGCTATTGCTAGGTACATTTGAATACTCCCAAATGAATTGTTTTATGTCATTCCTTTTCCTGGCTTGGCAGTGAAGATGGTAATGTTTACATTTACTGTTTTTTAGAGCTAGACAGTATTCTTTGTTTTTTTTCTTTACTAAGCCATATGTATATATTGTAATGGATCCAGTTATATAGTACAAATGCAAAGTTTAGATAACCAATGTTAACAGTTTGTTGTGCCTCCCTTTGCTATGATTATACAAATACATGTGTGTGGGATGGACTAAAGAACTAAATATAACAAATAAAGCTACAGTAGAACATTTCTATCATGTGGTGGGGTAGAATGCGAGAGTATAGGAGGGGAGCTTTTTAAGATGGAAAACCCAGAAGCTTAGAGTCAGATATGAACATCATTAAAAGTTTAGTTTCTGAATATAATAACCAGTTTGGGAAATTGTTTATAGTGTACTTATAAATACTGCCACTGAATCAACTAATTATTTTTGCACCGTGTAGTACTAATTTTGGTTAAGTTTAATTCATATTATTCCATTTTAATAGGCTAAATTTAAGTATATACATTGAAAGAACTGTAAGAATATTTTGAATTAACTATAAAAATCTACTAAATAGAGTTTTTAAAAAGATTCTCAAGTTTTATTTCTTTTTAAAATTCTCTTTTATTCTAGATTCCATAGATGGAAGCATATGAGGAGAACTCGGTCCAGTTCTCTATGGGGAGAGCTACTTGACCATGAACTGGAGAGCTGGGCTATTTTCCTTTCCAGCTTCTCCTGGTTCTCCTTGCATACAAATATCTGTGCATATGATGTCCCTTCCTGAGCATTGTCTTATTCTCACTGGAGAAGTAAAAAACTGGCATCTTCTTTCTTCCTAGGGTTATGATCTATGCCAAGCAGTAAGACTTAGAGAAAATCATGCTTCTGCTAATAACTTAAAGAAAACACAACTTCTTAAATAAGAATTTCTTGCAATTTTTAAAAAGTGAAAAAATATTATGTAAGGATTATGTCACATCATGTTGTTTTGTGGAGGTCATTTAAAATTAGGATGGAAGTATTGATATTGTTTCATTGATTATATTCCAATTCTCCAAATTAGCCATTGGCTATACTGAGTAAGCACAGTCCACTGTTCAAGCCTTAATTGAATTGTTGCCTTAATTGTGGTCATCACTAAAGGTCTGGATCCTGGGATGGAAATAGAGTTATTCCTTTCCTTGGGATGAAAACCTCATTGATCAGCATCTGCTGTTAAAGTAATCAGCATATAACAAGGTACAGTCCTTCAGCGTAGCTTGTTTTGCATCTAGACTTATTCTTATATTACTTTGGCTGTCATAGATATTCTTCATAAGTAGTATAGTTTACTCTTCTGCATGTGTTTGTGTCTATTGAAAATCCAGAAAGTATTTGGAAATTTAATTTAATTAATCCTAGAAGTACATCACCCCTACTTACCTAGGTGTGGAAAAGTAAGTGTGAGGCTGAGTCTCATTTTATTTTATAAATATTTTGGAAGAGAAACCATTCATTATTTCCCTTTTGTGTTCTTTATAATGTTCTTCACTAAGAGGGATCCAAATTCAAATTAAATTTGAAGAGCAAAGAGCAAACACCCAAGCATTTGTACACAAAGCAGAGAGAGCAGCAAAAGTCTGCAGGAGGCTGATGGAAAAGAGATGTTATTTTTAAATCTAAGCTTAAATTGGTTACCTAGAATCATAGAAATTAGAAATGAAAAAGGACATTGGAGTTCATCTAATGAAATCTCCAAAAAAGTGGAGAAACAAAATGCAGGGATGAATAGTAATCTTCTCTAGTTCATAGAGCTAAGTTGTGGTAGGACAGGGTCACAAGTGAAGTCCACTACCCTCACGCCACTGTCCTTTCCCAATTTCAAATTGCCTCTTATGGTTCAGCACTTTAAATTTGGCAAATGATAATTTTTAGCAGGCTATGAAGATAAGCTGAGATGTGCAGAAGAGGTAAGTTTACATATAATTTTGGAAAATGAGTTTTCAGTTTTTTGTTTGTTTCTTTTACTATTAATCCAGTGGTTCTACGTTAGGGAACTTTATTGAGTCTGGGGAAAGGAGGTAATTGGGGGTCATATGAGAACCACTCCAAAATTTAGCAGGCCTGGGGCAAGTGTATAAATGTAGGTCAAAGGCCTGCTCCTCCATTTTCCTGCCACTCCTGGCTCAGTCTCACAAGACAAGGGCCTTGCATGCATCCATGTGGAGACCCAGCTAGCAGCCCTAACCCCACGTTCTTCTGAACCTCCCAAACTACTACCTTTGACTCCCAGGGAAGAGAGCCACACAGGCCTAGAAACTACTTGTAACCATGTAGGAAATTCCAAGGTTAAGAGGACCTGGAGCATGTTCTAGAATGGGGGTGCTTCTCCCTGTAAAGAGGGATGCAGTGAGAAGAGGGCCTAAGTGGAGCCCAGGGCAAGATACAGGGCATGAGGTTAGTCACAGCATTCTTTATGAAAGCGAGTAATTAGAAACAGTTGAACTGTCTAACAGTTGACGAAAGATTGACTACATCCTCTTAATAAGAAGTAATAAACCATTAAAGATTTAATCTTGGAGGCTATATAGCAACATGCAAAATGTTTATTGAATGTAATGCCAAATGTGAAATGTCCAGGCTGCAAAATTGAATGGACTCTATGACTTCAACTACATAAAACCTCAGCTAAAAAATATCCACTTCTAGCATTTCATCCCATCAATATAATTGCATATCTGCATAAAGATTTAAGTAGTAGAGGGGCCGGCCCGGTGGCGCACTGGATAGTGCGCCGCTTGGGAAGCGCGGCTGGCGCTCCCGTCCGAGGGTTCGGATCCCACATACAGACCGGCTCCCGCTCACTGGCTGAGCGAGGCGCGGGAGCAACACCGAGGTTTGCAATCCCGTTGCCGGTCTCGTCCGGTACGGGGGCAACACTGAGGGTTGCGATCCGTTGCTGGACACGGAAAAAAGATAAAAGACAAAAAAAAAAAAAAAGATTTAAGTAGTAGAATGTTCGTTGCAGCATTATTTGTAATAGTAAAAATTACAAACAAGTGATTTGGTATTCTGTAGGGACCGGGTAAGCACATTGTGCTGCATCTATACATTGAAATAACATGTAGTTGTTGGGAAGAATTAGACAGCTCTACATACCAATATAAAGCCCTCTCCAAAAAAATTTTAGGTGAAAACAAACAAACAAATAAAAAAACAAGGTGCACATAATATATTCCTATTGATGTAAAATAAAGGGTTTTATATACATGAAAAAATGGGAACACAAGGGAATATTATAAATGATAATTATTTTAAGGTGGCAGGGATATGGGTGATGATTTTTCTTTGTTTTCCAAGCTGTCTTTAGTGCTTTTGGACCTTAAAAAGGAAAATGAAGGAAAAATGAAGAACTGGAAAAATGAATGTCTAAGCACTCATAAGAGGATGTTTTCTAAGTTCTAATCACCTCTTCCTGTGCTGTTGAATTCTGGTGCTACTTAAACTTAAGCACACTTGTCCAGGTCACAAGTTTTTATTGCTTCTGTTATGTTCAGAGGCAGAATGCTGTAGTTTGCTTTCTATTAATACAGTCATCATAGCAGTGAGCATGTCTATAAATTGTTATAAAATTATGAAAAATGTGGTTTCCAAGCTTCATTATTGGGTTGCATGATTTAGCTACACTCAAAAAAGAATGAATTCTAGAGAATCTTTGGCTTTGGCTGAAATTTCCTAACTGGTTCATTCTGCCAGTGGTGTCTGGCACAGTCTTATGAATAAAATAAGGCACACCAAGATTTTTTTCTGGCTTTTCTAACTGAGCCTTGACTTGTATTATTACCTTTAGACATTGTCCTACTTCCTTTTGAACCTATACTTCTGGCTCTTGACAACAATTGGATCCTAATAGAAGAATTAAGTCAGATAACTTCTACAACAAAAGGATTTGGTACCATTTTGAGAAGCCTGGGGTATCAAAATGATAAAATCAATTAAATCTGTGGAGTTTCTTTATTCTCTGTGTTCCATGAGACTTAGCACAACTTATAAATGTTTATCTTTCATTAGCTTTCTTGGCTGTACAGGTGATATTTCAAGGGCTAAGCTGGTACCTATTTCTTATTAGCAGCACCTATGAAAGTGCCTGAATTATTAGTTCAGGTTAGATTGCCTGTTGATACTGAATTTTTACTCTAGTCCTTGAATTCTAATACTTTTCATTTTTTTCAAATTCCTGGTAATAATTAATAAATAAGTTACTGCTATTTTCTTTGAACAGATGAAAAGGAAATGATCTTAGATTAATTGAATTTTATTCCGGGCACAGGCAAATTGTTTATGATTATAGCTTCCTTAATTGGCATATAAACCAACTTTTAACTGTGGCTTATCTCCTACAAAATGTGATTCATTAAAATTGGAGAAATTCTCTTGATTTATGCATACAGTTTTCATGTGCCTTTTGCAATGATTTATTCAAATTAATAAGTAATCAGATTGCCAAGTTGTGTTTGAACTGTGTTCTAATTAGTTTGGGATGGCAGCTCATTCATATGAAGCCACATTATAAGCCAGAAAAAGAATGTTGTATTTTTGAATTGAATTGTTGTCTCAGATCAGAGTTCTATTGAAATTTTTATCTTCTATGTTTTGAATTTGAAATCTCCCTATTTATTCAAGAAAGAGTGGATTCTGTATACCTGTTCTTTAAACTTTGCATTTTTTCCCCCATGAGGTTATCAGATTGACAATGGAGAGAGTTAAGACATTTGTAGTTTCTGACTGGTTTGAAAGTTATATATTTTTCTTTGTAAAATTTGGCAGAAAGCAAGAGTATGGTAAAAACAACATTTGAAGTTAGGCCAAGGTTGAAATCTTCATATACTAATTACTAGTTCTTTATACAACTTACTAGTATGGACATTGGAAATTAAGCTTTCTAACACATAGTTGCTTCCAACATGAAGCAGGCATATAATCTTCATCCTGCTAGGGAACTGTGAAGTATAACAAGAGAGAATACATATAGGTGCTCAGGCAGTGTCTGGCATCTGTGGTTTTCAATTTGGCCCTTAATTCAATAAGCATTAATTGAGTACCCAGTATAGTCTCAATATTATTTAAAAATAAGTCTTCCAGAGGACTTCTTAATAAAAGGATATATCAAAGAATATTTTACTCTAGTAAAAGAATAATTGGTATTTATCATCTGGATACCTCTCTTACTCTGTACTTCTGCATATCTGTTATACAATAATGATGATTAATATTTATTAGTGTACCCCTAAGCCCAGAGGATTTTTGTGAATGATTAAAGATAGGGTAAGTCATATGATTTAATCTTTAAGTGTTTTTATTATGTCCTAATTCATTAAAAATCAGTAACCCAATTGATTGGGTTTCCTTTTGGGTTCAGGAAAAAAGTTCATAGTTTAATACTACATATTACTTTTTTTTTTTCCTTTTTGTCTTTTTTCGTGACCGGCAACGGATCACAACCCTCAGTGTCGCACCCGTACCGGACCGGGACCAGC
>NW_007727335.1:332192-334461 GCF_000696425.1 Galeopterus variegatus | reverse complement strand
TCGCTCAGCCAGTGAGCGGCCGGTCTGTATGTGGGATCCGAACCCTCGGCGGGAGCGCCACCGCGCTTCCCAAGCGGCGCACTATAGCAGTGCGCCACCGGGCCGGCCCCTACATATTACTTTTAACAATGATAAATATATATGGAAACTTTCTATTGACCAGAATATCCTTTTTTATAGTCATGCTAGATAACCAGTGCATTGAAAATTATTAAGAATAGTGTAACGATTGCAACCATTATCCAGAGCTTACTGTGTGCCATACTTTGAATAGTTGTCATCTAATCTTATTCAACATGAACTCACACCATGCAGGATGTGTAGTATTATTTCCATTTCACCGATTAGGAAACTCAGAGAGGTTAAGTAAATTGCTCAGGGTCACACAGGCAGTAAGTGGCAGAACGCAGATTTGAAAACAAAGCCACCTTAATCCAAAGCTTGGGCTCTTAACTACCATGCAATTCTACACTGTCTTTCATATCTAGCTTCTCCTAAGTATTTTTATTATGCCCTATGGTCGAACCTTTTCTCTCTGAATGTTTCCATGCTAGGAAAACGAGTCGTGCCTTATTATTACACGTGTTATAACATACAGGTCAAGACTATTTCCACAGGAGGGAAAATGTACTGGCAGTAGCAAAAGAACACCAGATCTCTCAGTTTGATGGGGCTGGAAGATCACACCATCTTTAACATCACGGTTGAAGACATGGGATTCAGCAGTGTGAAAGTCTGTTGTGAATAATTTCCCTACGTAATGACCAGAATATAGTAATGGAAATGGTACATTTCACTTCAGTAGAAAAAAAAGCAAAGCATGGGAGGGCTTGCTGGTAATTCTGCAGAGAGATGACTGGCAGCATTAGTTTGTGACTGAGAAGGATTCTAATCTTCAAGGCTGTGAATACAGCCTTTAAATTGGCAGCCATCCAGACCTGTTGTATGTGCTTTTTGTGAGTGTGTGTGGGTGGAGGGTCCACAGCAGTTTTCATATTCTCTATGGCACCAAAATAATGTTAAAAATCAGCTCATCTAAATTTAGCCTTAAAGAAGTGATTTTTTAAAAATGCTATAGTTTAAAGATATAGCTAAAGGTCATTTATGAGGCTATATATTTGTGTGGTTTTATGTTAGCCACTCCGAATAAAGAGAACTCTATGGGCAGTACTGCTTAACAGTTAAGAGCAGTAGGTTTCCATACTTAAAACTTGGGTTTGAGTCATTATCACTGTCTTACCCATTTCTAATTTACCATCTAAGGCTCAGGTTTCTCTTCTGTACAATGGGGATAGTAATACATACCTCACTGAGTTGCTATGGGATTATAAGAGGAAGACTGAATTTTCTCTATGAAGAAAATATAAATTACCTAAATAGAGCAAACAGTATGACACTCGGGTTCGTAGATACTCAGTAAATTATCATTGTCCGAGCCCTATACCCTTTATTTTAAAACTTAAAACAGCTAAGCTAACCTAGCCAATATTCAGGATACGCAGAAAACAGCAAAAAGGTTAAAATTGTTTAAGTCAAGGAAAGTGAGTTTTCAGCAAAATCAAGGCAAGAAATATGCAGAGAAGGCAGCTAGTTAGTTATGACTGAAGGAGCTCTCCAACCACAGGAAGGCTTGGTGGAGAAGTGAGGATTTAGGTATAATCAATAGAGCAGCTGCAGGAAGGACCTGACACCACTGGGGAGTTGCCTCTGTTGCGAGAGGGGGTTGTGGACTGAACCATGTTCAGATGCCCCCATGTTTAATTATACAAATGACTTCTCCAGGGGATAGTACACCTGCTTGTGAAGCCACTTCAGCCACGCCTCATTTATCACAGTCATGAACACACACAAGTCCTTGCATTGAAAAATATATTAATGTATAATGCGGAGTGGGAGATGGAAAGAAAGAGTTTGATCACTAAAAACGCTCCAGAATTTCCATTGCTCTTACGGCAGTTAAAAGATGCTTGGGCGCAACCATAGACCTCAAGCAGGAGAAAGACTTCTTTACAGGTAAATCTTCCCCAGCCTGCTTTAAATAGTGGTAGTGAAAAAGAACTGCTTTCCCAATAAAATTAAAATTTTCCAAACAGAGACTGAAACAAGAGAAAATATTATAAATAATCATCAGCAGTCTTCCAAACTTGAAGACAGAAGCTAATATTTTTGTCTTTTTTTTTTTGTCTTTTTTCTGTGTCCGGCAACGGATCGCAACCCTCAGTGTTGCCCCCGTACCGGACCGGGGACCGGCAACGGGATCGCAAGCCTC
>NW_007727335.1:328226-331489 GCF_000696425.1 Galeopterus variegatus | reverse complement strand
CCGAACCCTCGGGCGGGAGCGCTGCCACACTTCCCAAGCGGCGCACTATCCAGTGCGCCACTGGGCCGGCCCAGAAGCTAATATTTTAAATTAGCTATTTCCCAAAGAAAGATACAACAATCCCAATGATACATTGAACTTTCAAAAGGAGAGAACAGAACTGAGGTTACCAGAGGTGGGAAAGGGGGACGGGGTAAAGGAGGAACTGGTAAAGGGCCATGAAAAATGATCACATTGTGTAATGTTGAATATACTAATTATCTTGATTTGAGCATCACACATTGCACACAGGTATTGATATTCAACTTTGTACCCCACAGATATGTACAATCAACTGTTTCAATTAAATAAATAAATTAGCTATTTCCTTAGTGTAACAATTTATATTACATTTCCTAGCCCAAATTCTGGCACATAGTAGGCTTCTATGTGTTCTCTTCCTCTGCCCTTTCATGTCTTCTCTGTTCAATGAAAACTTCAGAGCTTATTAGGGACCCAGGTCACACGACCACAGTAGTGTTTTCTAATGAACAAGATACATTTCCATGATAAAATATATTTTTTTAAACTTATAAAAAATGTCCTGCATAAGATTTGTGGGTCCCTTCAGGGTTAAGCATTCTCTGTTCTCACAGAACACAAAAACAGAAGTCTTTTAACAAATAGAAACAGTGGATTTTCTTTTCTCTGCAGTAAAGGCCATAGAAAGTTTATGGACTTGTCCTTAGGTTTTATGAATGGGATGCGAAAAACACCCACTTCCGTTTGCCAGAGGCTGTTTCAGAGAATAACCTCTTTTCTAGTTCTACTTGTGTTCTAAATCCTTGCTCAAAGCTAGTAATTTATAATTGCTGATTTGACTGAATGTATAAAATCAATCTTAAAGCATTTCATGTTCTTTTTGGCAACCACAGGGAGTTTCCATGTCCAAAGGGAATGTTCAGTTTACTTTCTTCTTTAATTATCTGTGGTGGTGGTTTTAATCCTACCAAAAGTGGTAAGTTTTGATTGAAAGAAAAATTTGGATGGTATGCTGAGATGGTGAGGGAAGATTAAATCATGTAGAAGATTAGATGAGCAGCAACTTAAAATTGAACTCCTGTACTTAGTACTATCAGAACACCAATAGTTAGGATTTATTTACTTGATTCAGAGATAAAGTCCAAACCTAACAATAGTATCCTGTTACTTATGATGACAAAGGTCATCTCTTTACATTCAGATGACCCTTCATTTTGTGCTATGACCCTTAACTTTGGGCTAAATCTTTTTCTTTCTTCCTTTCTTCCTTATTTCCTTTCCCTCTCCTCTCCTCTCTCTTTTTCTCTTTTTCTTTCCTAGTTTATAAACAACAGAAATTTATTTCTCACAGTTTTGGATGCTGGGATGTCCAAGATCAAGTTGCCAGCAGATCTAGTGTCTGGTGAAAGCTGCTTTCTGGCTTATAGATGGTGTCTTCTAGCTGTGTCCTTACATGGTAGAGGGACTTAAGTTTTTATTTCTATAGTCATTAATTTTACCTGAAATATGGCAATTTTCTAGGGTCTTCTCTTGTTTTTTAAATAGCATATTTTGGTAGCACAGTGTTGTCCCAAATTATTTCTTAGGGTACACACTAACATGTAGGCTTATAGCAAATTGGGAAAAGTTGCTGGATAAAGCCACAGAGGTTGTTACAAGACATCTGAAAACCTCCAGATACCAGGGCGGATTTGGGAACCTCAGGATTTTCCTGTGTTTCCTTTATAGAAGTCTAACAGGAATTGGAGTCAACCTGGGAATCCACTTGCACAAATGGCAGCAAGAATAATCTGCTCTGGGTACCAGTCAGATGTGGGGAGCTTCAGGAGTCCCTGGAAGGGTAGATGAATTTTCAAAAACTCTAGCATAGTTTAAAACCTCACAGGGAGGATGGCAAGCTGTGGTGTCTGTGGTCAGATTGCCTAGGTTTGAATTCTAGCTCTGCAATTTACTGATTGTATAACCTTGGGAAAGTTACTCAACCTCTCCATGCCTTAGTTTTCTCATGTATTAAATGGGGAAGACAATAATAGTAGTTTTTTTGAGGATGAAATAAATTATTTTTTAAAAGCTAAATAATTCAAAAGTACAAGCAATAAAAGAAAAAACAGACAAGTGGGATTTCATCAAACTAAAATGCTTTTGCACATCAAAGGAAAGTATTAACAGAGTAAAGAGGCAACTTACAGAATGGGAGAAAATATTTGCAAACTATACATCTGACAATGGGTTAATATCAAGAATATATAAGGAATTTACACAACTCAATAGCAAAAAAGCAAATAACCTAATTGAGAAATGGGCAAAGGATCTTAATAGACATTTCTCCAAAGAAGACATGTAAGTGGCCAACAGGCATATGAAAAAAATGCTCAACATCAGTAATCATCAGGGAAATGCAAATCAAAACAACAATGAGAGACCACCTCACTCTACTTAGAACGGCTATTATCAAAAAGTAAAAAAGAAAATAAGTGTTGGTGAGAGATGTGAAGAAAAGGGAACACTTGCACACTTTTGGTGAGAGTGTAAACTAGTACAGCCATTATAGAAAACAGTATGGAGGTTTGTTAGAAAATTAAAAACAGAACTACCATATGATCCAGCAATCCCACTACTGGGTATATACCCAAAGGAAATGAAATCAGTATATTGAGGAGACATTTGCACTCCCATGTTTATTGCAGCACAATTTACAATAGCTAAGATATGGAATCAACCAAATGTCCAACACTGGATGAATGGATAAAAAAATGTATGGTATATATACATAATGGAATACTATTCAGCCATAAAAAGTGAAATCCTGTCATTTGCAACAACATGGATGGATTTGGAGGTCATTTTACTAAGTGAAGTAAGCAAGGCACAGAAAGACAAATACCACATGACCTCATTCATATGTAGAATCTAAAAAAAATAAAAATAAAAAAGTTGGTATTAAGAGGCAGAGAATAGAACACTAGTTACCAGAGACTGGGGAGGGGAGGAAAGAAGGCAAAACAGGGAGATGGCCAATGGGTACAAAATTACAATTAGAATAGAGGAATAAGTTCTGGTGTTCTATTGCACAATAGGGTGACTATGGTTAACAGTTAAGTTTTGTATATTACATAACAGCTACAGGAGAGGGTTTTCAATGTTTTTGCCACAAAGAAATGACAATTGCATGGGGTGATGGATACAATAACTACCCTGACTCACTCATTATACAACATATATATATATATATATATAGAAAA
>NW_007727335.1:294190-327511 GCF_000696425.1 Galeopterus variegatus | reverse complement strand
TATATATATATATATATATATCAAAACATCAGATTGTACCCCATAAATATGTATAATTAGTCTATCAATTAAAATAAATTAAAAAAAAAAAAAAAAGCTAAATAGGGCCTGGTACATAATAACAGTGTATGTTAAAAAAAAAAAAAAAATCCCAGAGAAGAAGGAGATCAATATAGTGTAGAGCAGGGGTTGATAAACTATGCCCCACAGGCCAAATCTGAGTCGACATCCATTTTATGTAAATAAAGTTTTATTGAAACACTGCCATGCCTATTCATTTATGTATTATCTGTGCCTGTTTTCACAATACAACAACAGAGTTTAGCAGCTGCCCCATAGACTGTATGGCCTGCAGAATCTCAAATATTTACTATTTGGCTCTTTACAGAAAAAGTTTGCAGGCTCTGAACTACAGTCTTCATTCTTTTGCATTGGTATATTTCCTTTATTCAATAGTAAATGCTTTTGCCACAGATCTGGCAAAAGCGCTTGCAGCTACTCTTTTTCTTCCCAAATGGTGAGAGTCTGTAGGTCATGAAATTCCCATGAAGCAGCACATTATACCACCAATGAAGCTGACAGGCTCCCCAGTGTCACAGAATGAATTGTGACTGGATCTTTTGTGGTGGTACTGTGGACCATTGAGACTAATATGAAAATTACCTTTTGAGCATTTATGCAAGATAATTTAATTTTAGAGCTCATAAACAAGATCAGAGTTATGTGGTTTAACAAAAGGTCTCCTTATGTGTACAAACCCTTGCCAAAAACATGACGAAATTCTGAAACATGGAAAACTTAATGTGCACTTTCAGATTTACATGTGGCAAACAGAATTGACTAGTGTATCTGTTCATAAATATTACTGCTGCTATTAGAAGCCACTTGGGAAACATGAACAGTTCTATTAAATATGAAAATGATCTCCTGCCTTTCTGTGAGGCCTCCATCTCGATAAATATGCTCATACCAAAGTCCTGCAGGCAATATTTCTTTTAAAAATTTTATATTCCATAGCAAACATACATGAACAGTTCTATTAAATATGAAAATGATCTCCTGCCTTTCTGTGAGGCCTCCATCTCGATGAATATACTCATACCAAAGTCCTGCAGGCAATATTTCTTTTAAAAATTTTATATTCCATAGCAAACATACTCATCTTTTTTCAGCATCTTGTCTATTCATTCAAACCTATCCCTGTTCATACAGCATGCAGGCCCATTTCCAATAGGAACTCCTATCTTGAGGCTGCTCTGGTGCCATGTTTAACAGAGGCTCTAAAAACACAGTGGTATACAAGAACAGTTACATCAGCACTAGTCCTAGGTTAAAAATTAAATATGATTTACTTACCAAATTTTTCCAGCTAAGCTTAAAATAAAAACCATCTTTTCTCTTTCAACCCAACTTAAAAACACCAAGCTACATCATACCTACATGTCAATGGAAAAGAAACGGTAAGGGAAAAAGTCTTCAAGTGAATTTAAAGTTATTGAGAAACGCATAACCACTCAGCAATGCACTGATAATTAGGGGCTTGTTTTATTAGTGTTGATGACTGGTAACAAATGGCACCAGTGACAATTTCTTTCACCAAGTCCTTATTTAAAACAGACTATACAAACCATTGTGGCCATGCTTCTTTATATTGGATTAAATATATTGGAACCAAAGTTGAACCAAAGCATGTATGAAAAAAGAAAGGCATCATCTTATTATGAAAAATGCATATTGTATAAAACCTCACATACAACTAACAGAAACAGATCAAAATAAGATACTTAAATATTGGCAAAGAAGAGAAAAGTTTGATAATATGCTATGTGTTGGGTGTGAGGGGAAATGACTACTCTCATACACTGTTGGTGGAAGTTTAAATTTGACAAAACTTTTTGGGTGGCAATTTGGCAATATATATGTGAATGTATTCCTTTGACTTAGCAATTCTACGTCTAGGAGTTCATCTACAAATTACCTCACACATATACAACAATATATGTACAAGGATTTCACTGCAGCATTGTTATAACAATAAAAAGCTGGAACCAACAAAATCTATTATGAATCTGTTATGCACTAAATTGCGTACCCCCCAAATTCACATGTTGAAGTGCTAACCCTCCCGTACATTAGAATGTGATGTATTTGGAGATAGGGAATTGAATGAGGTAATTGAGGTTAAATGAGGTCATAAGGGTGGGGCCCTAATCCAATAGGACTGCTGTCCTTATAAGAAGAGGAAGAGACACCAGAGGGTACTTTGCCATTCAATGTTCTAAAGAACTTAAACAAAAATAATCATAGCAGTCTTTATTTTACTGCTTAGATTCTCATAAATGAAAGAAAACTAAGTCCTAGACAGTAGAGACCTAGAAAGAAAAAGCATACAATTTATTGAGAGATCAATTTTCATTGGAAAAAATTGATTTCATAAGCATTTATTAATAATTAAGCTGATAACTCCATAAGTAATCAAAATGTAATATGATATAGAAAGGAATAAAGTGGTAAAGGGAAAGTATAAGAAAATGATTTAAAGAGACTTGGACTCCAGGGACCTCACAGAATTCAAGATTATGATAAGGTAGTACTGGAGTCCAGTTAAATTCGTCCTAAGCATGAAAAACCTGAGACTCTCAAGTAAATTAGGAGGTTGTTTAGCCTGGTGTTTAAGAGCATGATTTTTGGAGTCTCGCCAGGATCTATTGACTAAGACAAAGATCCCATAGGGGCTGTTTTGACCTCCTGCAGAGGGGAACCAGGGTCTCAGGCTGTCACTTAGCTCAGCCTTGTCCCTAGTAAGCTAAATCTTGGAAGTCCCAGTTTGATTCCTATAATTCCTGACAATTATAATGATCCCATCACAAAATGATCTCTCTCCCCTTTTTTGTTTTTAATTTTATACAAGTACATTATGTTGTCAAAGGATGATAATGTTAATATATACTGTCTTTTAAAAACTTCTGGAAAATCCATGAGGCACAAAATGCCACCATAGTTGGGAAGAGGACAATTGCTTTAGTATATTAACTGCCAGGATCCTTAACAGTTTCTGTAAAAAACTTTGTGTGTACTTTTTCTGGAGCCTAACTATGGATAATTCATTTTATTTTTGTTTAGAACTGTGGTGTTTTAAATGGTTTTGGAAAAAGCAACTGTGCATCTCATAATAAAACACAAAGTGAGTAGAAAACAAAATTTTGTTGGATGGGAAAGCATTAACTTTGCAACTGGTCGGTAAGGAGATCAGAACCCTTGCCCTCACGTTACAAGATGGCCTTCTAACCAACTAAGCCAACTGGCCAGCCCAGCATTAACTTCTCAACAGTGTATATTAAATCACCATAGATGGAAGAGGTGTGAGAGAATTTTTGAAGTGACATGTCTTCAAAATTGTGATTTCTTGTGTTGTGGTTATTTTTATCACAATGACTATCTACCAAAACTTCAGTTTCAGAACACATAAGATGAGCCTGAGAACACTGCATTTTAGTTATTTATTGCACACACTCAGTTTTTCTATCAGAAGCATCAGGCCCTTCCTGTGTTTTCTTTTAGTTTGACTCTCCCTTCTCATAGTAAGAAAATGACCCCACTGAAATTTGATCATTTTAACCAGCCATTTTAACACTTCCTTTTCTATGTTTTGGAATTATATGCGTCATCGAATTCTTACCTGTTTATCATTGTAGGAGAGGCAGTCAACCCAGAGATTCTCAGCTCTGGTTTGACAGCACATTTGCCTGACTTCAGTTACTGTAAGAGGTGCAGGGAAATGCTGATGACAAACTGGTTAGAGAGCAAACTCAATAGCATTTTAGGAAGAGAGGCTTTAACACATGATAATAAGGCATTCAGATTACCACAAGCCCTTTCTGGAATGAAATCCGGCCGAGAGAAATAAACTAATACATTATAAAGAATGAGGTTAGAATTTCTATGTGTCTGTGAGGCATTGATTTAATTACTTTAAATAGCATTCCATGGAGAATGTTTTTTTGTAAAATAATGAAGAATGACTACTTAAATTTTGCCATCTTCACATTAATTTCTATGTGTCTGTGAGGCATTGATTTAATTACTTTAAATAGCATTCCATGGAGAATGTTTTGTTTGTAAAATAATGAAGAATGACTACTTAAATTTTGCCATCTTCACATTAATTTAATTTAAAAAACAGCTATGAAATTTTCACTGGAAGCAGCATTTACAATCTTTCCTTTTTTGATGATAAATTTGGTGTTTCTACCACTCAGCAGCTGTGATCAATTGGGTTATGATGGAACAGCTTTCTGCCGTGAATATGCAGGGGGACGTTAGCTGTGGAGTGGAGCTTTATGATGGATTTGAAGAGCAAGAAGAGCACAGGATCTTTAGGACCTTGAAGAGAATGTATTGGCAATGGAACAAATAGCTTAAATTATTTTTCAGTGTACTAATATTAAGGTCTCTTTATGTTGCCTTGTGACATTTTTGATTCTTTGTTCTGGAGGAGGGACAAGAGGGACTTCTTTTGCTAGATCTCCTTGAATTAGACAAGGCCCCCAGGCAGAATGGAGACTGCATTGGAATTGGGGTTCAGAAGTTGGATGGGAGCCACCCTACTTGAGGTTTTAAAGGCAGGTTTCTGGGTCTGTTGGTTGTGCCTCCACCTGAGCTATCTGCCATTCAGATTGGCAAGTCTAAGTTTTTATTATATAACCCCAAACTTCTATGGCAACAATATCGCACGATCTCTCCACAGTCCCTCATACCATGGAACGGTTACTATAACATGCTGCACTCAGGACTCTAGAGTAAATGCTTAGCCATGTCTGCCATGCATTGGGGAGGGCAATTGAGGGGGGAAGTCTTTTAATTTTATATTATTTTAAAATTTCAGAGCGTACTAGTTGTTCCATTGCCTTTATTTGAACCCTTAAGGGATACCACCCACTTTCCTTTTTCACTTTAAACAGTTAATGTCGGAATGATGTAAGGAAGAAAATAAAGATTAGCAATAAAACTATGTTTGTTTATTGCAGATTTCTTTTTCTAAGAACTCAAAACACTTTTTATTACATAATAACTTCATATAATATAATCTTTTAAATAAAATCCTATGTCAACCCCTCCCCCATCCCTCCAACACATCACACACACACACACACACACACACACACACACACACACGCACGCACGCACGCACGTACACGATGTGCCGAAGGGGAAATCAGTTTTGTCTTTAGGCATGGCAGTGGTTTGGTTAATTAAAAACCTGACTATAGCCTGGATCTCATCCAGTGTCAAAGCACAAATGTTGTGGAAAATCAACTCCAGAAGAGCGTGGGAGATATTCCCTAACTTTACCAAAGTGTTTTTTTTTTTTTTTTTGTAATGGAAATCTATCGTAGTGATTCAGTCTCCAAATTGTGAATTGATTTTGTTCCAAAAGTTCACTTGTAAGCCAGTTGTCAGCGCTCAGAACTCATTTAAGTAACGTGATGCTACTTCCGTTCCCAGGCTGGCTCCTAAAAGCTTATTTAACACATGTGCAATTGAACAATGCTGCTCTAAACTCACAGATTATTAGTACTTGCAGGGTCTTCAGAGGTCTTCAAGTTTAGTAAAACCATTAAACTGACAAAGGATCAGAGAGGTTAAGTGACTTGCTTAGGGTTATCCAGCAGAGCCAAGCCTGGATTCTCGTCTCCCGACTTTCCAGCCGGTGATCTTTCTGCTATACTGTACTTTATAAAACTGGACCATTGTTTACCACCTTATGTCTTTAAGAAGGTTACTTCTGAATAAGTATATATCACTTTAGCACTTGGAAAATGCCTTCCCATCTTGTATATTAGACTCACAAAATCTTCACAACAATCTTATGAAGATGGTAGAGCAGATTCTGTTCCATTTTAAGTAAAAACACTGAAGCTCCAGGGGGTTAAATAACTTGTCCGGAGCCACACAATTAGTAAGTGGAGGGCTTGGGACTCAGCCCCAGCTCTTCCCGGTCTGAGGCCAGCGTCCGCTCCTCCGACGACTTGTGGCAGGAATGCAGCCCTCCAGGCTGCACACTAGGTGTCCCGTGCAGGGAACAGCACCGGCTCCGCAGGTGGGAGGCTAGGTCAGTCACGGAGGTGGGTGGGGCCTGCCCAGGGAGGCTGCAGCGTCGACGGGCAGCAGGGCCGAGCAGAGGGGCTGCGGAGCGGAGATCCAGGGCTCTGGTCTGCGGTTGGTGCTTCTTCATCAGGAGGCAGTTGAAATAACGGCGGGTGGGAGAGTTGTGCTCACTCTTGACATGTGGACGTTACTGTTCCTTAGGAAGTGTCTACACAGTCAGTCTTTAATAGCTCATCTAGGGAGGCTCGGCAGCGGCCGGAGGAGCGCGGGACCGAACCGGGAGCCATGCCGGGCTGAGGGCGGGCCCGTACAGTCGCCGCCACCCGAACCGCAGCCGCCTCCAGACGGGGCGCCCTTCGCCGTGGACGCCGGCGGCCCGGGACGAGGATTTCATCTCCTTAAATGCTTTTGAACCAGCGAAGCTATTCGTCCTTCGAGTGAACTTCGGAGCTCGTGGGCAGATTCATCCTGGGTTTGTGGTGGCGTAGTGCGCGCTGACTCCCGCCAGTTCCCCTAAGTTCCTTACCTTCTGAATCAGAGAGCTGCAAAGTTCGCTGAAGAGCAGCCCTTGTGGATAAGCACAAAGTCCAGCGACAGCGACTGGACAGAATCTGCGAGGGTGTCCGCCCCGGCGGCACTGCTGGACGGCAGGCTGCCCTGTGGAGATGCCACCCTGGAGGACCCGGCCACCGTGGCCTTCTGTGACGCGCAGTCCACGCAGGAGATCCACGAGAAGGTGCCGGACGAGGCCGTGGGTGCCATGACGTCACGCACCGTCACCCTCACCCGCGAGGACCTGGAGAAGTTCAAGGCCCTGAGAGTGATCGTGCGGATCGGCAGCGGCTGCGACAACGTGGACATCGAGGCTGCAGCGAGCTCGGGATCGCGGTGTGAAACCTGCGGCCCGCGGCCGTGGAAGAGACAGCCGACGCCACCATCTGCCACATCCCCGGTCTGTCTTGACGGAACACGTGGCTGGACCAGACGCTGCGGGAAGGCACGCGGGTGCAGAGCGTGCAGCAGAGCGAGGTGGCCTCGGGAGCGGCCCGCGCCCGCGGGGAGACGCTGGGCCTCGCCGGCTCCGGTCGCACCGGGCAGGCGGTTGCTGTTCGAGCCAAGGCCTTTGCACTCAGCGGCATATTTTATGACCCCTACTTGCAGGATGGGACAGAGTGGTCCCTGGGCGTGCAGGGGGTCTGCCCCTGCGGGACCTACTGTACCAGAACGACTGCGTCTCTTTGCACTGCAATCTCAGTGAACATCACCACCGCCTCATCAGGGACGTTGCTATGAAGCAGACGAGGCAAGGAGGTTCCTCGTGAATGCGGCCCGCGGTGGGCGGGCGGTGGGCTCAAGGAGGGCAGGATACGAGGGGCAGCTCTGGACGTGCTCGAATCGCAGCCCTTTAGCTTTGCGCAGGGGCCGTTGAAAGATGCATCAAGTCTCATCTGCACTCTCCACACAGCCTGGTACAGCGAGCTGGCATCACTAGAGATGCGGGCGGCAGCTGCCGCCGAGATGCGCCGCGCAATCACAGGTCTCATCCCAGAAAGCTTAAGAAACTGTGCAAACAAGGAACTCTTTGTCACACCAGCTCCTTGGTCAGTAAATAGACCAGCAAGCCACTTGTCCTGAGCTCAGTGGTGCCGCATGCAGATATCCGCCAGGCACCGTGGGCGTGGCTTCATGAGGACTGCCCGCGGCAGTGGAAGGGATCGTCCCTGGAGGCATCCCGGTGACTCACAACCTCCTGCAGTGGCACACTCTTCCCAAGCTCCCTCTCCTGACCAGCCCACAATACACGGGGACAATCGAGAGCACCCCAACCAGCAATAGCAGAGATTGCCGAAAGATAATCAATCATTCAGATAAACTTGGGACCTAGAGACAGTGAAAAATGGATGAACTAAGAGAAAAGGAATTTGATAGTCTTTTTAACTGATTCTGGACATATGCACCATTGATGTTGCAGAGTTAAACTACAAGATCTAGAACACTAAAGATGTCGTGTGCTCAGGAAGCCCTGAAAGACTAGGACGTGATTTATTAATGACCACCTTCTGTGCATCAAATCACAAAAAATAAATAGAGCTTTTTCATTTATCAGTCCCTCAGGACTTCGCTCTAGAATGTTGCATCAAGAACCAAGCATTGAAATAAAAAAAATATCAAGAGGACATCCTCATCCTGCGACTCCAGTCCCTTGGGTCTACAGGAGCTGGTTACCTCTTTTTGCTAATAGGAAGATTAAATTACTACAAAATGGGGAGAAATCTGTCTGCCTATGTTAGACATCTGCATGCACAGGATTGTAGACAGTACAGTCCTGTGCAGAGAAGCATCTCTCTCAAATCTGAACTGCATACTGAGTGGGCAAGTTGGTTATAAATTCAGTAATACCCTCTGACCATGCAAAAAAAAAAAAATGTATTAAGTTTCACAAGCTGTTTGTACTCAAATATATTTTCTCAGTTTCAGATCCTCAGCCATTTCATCAAGTGGAAAGTCTTGAACTGAAAGGGCTCAAGAAGAATAATGTTGCATTTCCTTATGTCTCAGGAAACACTTTTTATGGTAACTTGTCAGATTGTCTAGGAACAAGCCCACTTTTTCTTTTTTAGAAATTGATAGTCTTTTCTTCACATGATATTTTGTATAAGAACCCTTGAGATATATTATTAGATGTGACTAATTTTTAACAAATCCTATTAGATTTGTATCAATGTGTAACTATGTTCTATTCATAGTCTTTTGTGAATCCTTGACTTTTTGTTTAAACAGATGGCCTATTTCAAGCCTTTGTATAGGTACATTCCTGTTTTTGTGACAAAAGAAAAACTTAAAACTGTCCCAAGCAGAAAAATAATGGCTGTCAGAAATGTTTAGTTTTAGTGTGTTACCATTAGTGTATTTTTTAAGTGTAAGGGTAAAAATTTAGTGTTTAGTGCAGATTTCAATAAAAAGTAATTTAAAAAAATAGATCATCTAGCACATGGTTGATGTTTTAATTAGAATGTTGTGTGGATTAGGCCATAATGCCTTGATATGTCAGCACTCATTAAGGATTTAACCTAAATCCTTACTTAATTAACCTAACTGGAGTTAACCTAAAGTTATCTCTCTCTCTCTTTTTTTGAAAACTAATCTCCATTTGAAGAACACATGCTCAATCAGGCAATATAAACTAATATTTCTACTAAATCTCCCTCTGCAGCTTTATGGATCTTAACTTCTACATTTTCAGAAAGAAATGTTTATCTATAAAAAGGAACCTACTGAGTCTGGAAGAAAAATTGATTTCAGCTGCAGGTTTAAAAAAGCTCTGCCATAGTTTGCATATTGTGAATGTGATTTTTTTTTTTTTTTTGATTCCCTGAAAAAGAGAGAAAAAGCATTCAGAACAGTGCACCTTTACACGGATGTGTGTTACTGCTGCTGTGACGTGATGCTCAGTGCATCATCATGCTGGTTAAGAAGGCTGGTCGAGGTGCGTGTGGGTTAGGAGTGTGCTCTTTGAAGATTTTTCCTGCTCATTCAGTAGTAAAGATGGAGTCTGATTCCAATCTTGGTGGACTCAGGATGGAAGGAATAAAATCTGTAACAGCAGCCTGCGGTCTGGAGGCTCACTGCAGAATTGAAAATGGTTCCAAAACATAATGTTTCAGTGCCATGTGCTACATTTCTAAGTATTATGTCATGTTGGAATTTAATTTGCATTCTTCAGTGCTTAATTTTCATTCTAAGGGGGCTGTTTGCTCACCTATGCTTTCAATTTATTACCCTGCTATTGCAAAATGTACCATTCAAAGTTGCTGATCCTGTTAATGTCAGGAAAGGGAGGGAAAAGCCTACATGGCAAAACATGGAACTAATTTATGAAATGACTTGAAGGCTGCATCTGCTTTCTCTTTTATGTCATTCATTTCTCCTCACTATGTCTTTATCCCTCTTTTCATTTTTAATTTTTCTTGTTCTATACTTCTTTTATTTTCTCTAATTTGTGTCTTTCTCCATCTCCAGATTTCACCTCATCTCCTGCCTATTTTTATGCTTCCTTTCTTTATACAATCATTTTTCTCCCACTCTCTCCTATTCTTATTCTTTGAGTCTCAGAATTCTTTCCCGTTCTTCCAGAACTCACTTACAGTTACCGCCTATCCACCTACTCTTTTTGGCTTACACACTTTTTCTTCTTTGTCCATAACATTTCCTGAATATTTTAATGCTCCTTATTTTAAATTCTGTCTCAGACTGTGAGAAAGAGACTGGTTCTAAGCTTACAGGCTATATCCTAAAATGCTATTTGGGAATAGGGGATAGTTTTCCAAGTTGCCTGGTCTGGGGTTACTGAACTATTTCAAAGACGTTGGAAAAAAGGTAGTCTGTGAATCCAAAATATCTGTCACATTTGTATTATCAGTACTGCTCATAATAATTCTATTTAATGATAAGTTACACTTACCTTGCAGGTCTTCTAAATTGATTCTATACTTGTTCAAGCATACGTAATAAATAGTTTCCATTTGGGGGAGGATGCACAATATTGTGGAAAAAAACATAGACTTTTGAATCAAACAGATGTGAATTTGAATTGGGGTTCTGCCCTAATTAGCATTGCAAAATGGGCAAATTATCGCCATCATGTATTGATTTATTTTTTATTACTAAATATCTCAAGCTCACAGACAAATATATCCTGGCACATCAGTTCACCATTTAGCTTTGTCAAATCTTATTAATTTGGCATATTAATCTCAGATCTCTTTCTTTTCATTAAGAATTAAAATATTACAGCAATTACTTAATTGCTCTGATTTGGAGTTTCTTCAACTCTGAAATGGGTCTACTTATGCCTGTATCTCAGAGACATGAGAATTAAGCATGATATATCTAAAATGTCTGCCATATGGTAAGTCCTTAAAAATACTAATTTCTTCCTTCTCATGTAGAACATCATGAATAAATCATTTTAGTGGCCTTTTAGTGGCCACATGAATTTTTCAAAAAGATAACAAAACATAACTTTGCTGACTATAGATAGCCAATAACCTTGATTTTGTTATTATAGAAATAAAGATGATTTTCCTACCACTGACTTAAAAACATAAGCCAAAGTTTAAAATTTCCTGAAACTAAGTTTTTAAAAATGTTAACTTTTGACAATCATTTGAATGTTCAAGCACCAACTAGTTCCTCATTAAATGCATTTTGAAAATAATATTTTCTAGTCTCTTGGCTATTTGATTGTAAAAAGTTTAAAAAGTACTTTTCTTGGCACATGAGGGTTGCAATTCTTCCTAAGTGATTTTTCCAGATGTTGCACTGGGAAGTGTTTCCTTTGGTAGCTGTTTCTCTAAAATATGCTGTTGGGGGCTGGCCCATGGCTCACTTGGGAGAGTGTAGTGCTGATAACACTAAGGCCATGCATGGGTTTGGATCCCTATACAGGGATGGCTGGTTCGCTCACTTGGGAGAGTGTGGTGCTGACAACACCAAGTCAATGGTTAAGATCCCCTTACTGGTCATCTTTTTAAAAAATAAAAATAAATAAATAAAAATAAAATAAGCTGTTTCCTGGGCAAATGAGGAGAGTATGTCCCATGTGGGGTGTGGGTGGCACATCAGGGAGGCATGACAGCTAGGGAACCTAGGAGAATTACTGCTGAGAAAATGCCATGGCCATCTGAGCGTTGCAGTATAGGCCAAGCTAGGAAAGTGTTGATGATGAAGAGATGACAAAATAAATGTTAATTTATGGTATGTTGGAGACAATAAGTGCTATGGAGAGAAAAAAAGCAGTAGAAGGGCAGGGAAGTGCTGGCGGGGGCACAGTTGACGACGACTATGGGTTGTTTGTTTGCTCACTGATTCAACACACATTTGTTGAACAAACGTTTCATTTAGTCAGTGTAGTAGGTCATGGTCAAGAGCCTGAAGTTACTGTAGGTCCAGAAGGGTAGACTAATTCTGGCAGGGTGTGACTGAGGTGTGCCATGGGAAGACAGGTGGTGGGTATTTGTACTATTTAGGAATCAGAGAAGGGTTTCTGGGTAGAGGAGACAGTGCTGAGTGATGAACAAGAGTTGGACTCTACAGGACCTGACTGAAGTTGGGGACGACTGAGGCGAAGAATCTTGACAAGGCCTGGTTCCTGCTTGGCCAGCTGGGTGGAGGTGATTCTGTTGCACAGAGATAAAGACTGCAGGAGGAGCAGGGGTTTGGGGGGATGATAAACTCAGTCTGATGCCTGGGGGAGGCTCGGGGCAGTCGGATAGGTGAGCTCACAGTAGAGAAGTCTGGCTGGAAAAGCCATCTCTTGTAGAGGGAGCCTCCTGGCGTGTTGTCCAGACTATGTCATGCTCATAGGCAGCCCCCTTCTGGGAGCAGAAGGATCTCAGGAGCAGAAAGCAGAAAGGATCTCACAGACTGCCTGGTGCTCTCTTTTACATGAGATCTTCCTATCCCTGCCATTTGTTCCCTTCCTGCGGCTTACAATCCAAGCTTTAGGGTTAGTCTCTGGGGGAAATTAAGGAATCCTTATTTCAGAGTTGAGGCAGGCCAGCCTTGCTGCCAGTCATATTCAGAACCTCACTGAATCAGGTAACTGATCATTTGTCTTGGTCATAGGACCTAGACAACCACACGGTTTATTAACTGGGCCTTTATTTTCCTGGGTTTTAAATCCTGTCCTGATACAGTTCTAAACTCTTACTCCTTTGAGACTGGTTCTCTGCTCTGACCTTGACAGTTCAGTCAAGCACCTGCTGAGTCCTGGTCATCAAAGGCACCAAAGGCACCATACCAGCTGCTGAGATTAAAAAATGAATAACACACAGTCCATGCCCTTGTGGAGTATATTAGTTTAGTGGGTGAGCTGGTCATATAAGCATGCAATGGTGGTTCTGTATGCTTTATGCAATAACAGCAGGATGTTTAGTGTTGGAGTTGGAGGAAGCACAGTTCTGCCCAGGTATGGGTACCAAACTCAATTCTAGACACAAGGCCACCTGCTGCAAGTTTTCCCTGTTGGTGGCTGCTGTCCTATGCACTATTCTCCACTCTGCTTTCATGGAATGAACCCATCAGTGGCTGTAAGCATTCTCTTTGGAACTTAGATACAGTATTTTGCCTGTGGCCTTCACTTCTTTTCTCTGATAAATACCTGAACTGTGCAACCTGCCTTCCTCCCATCTCTCTCTTTCCTGTCCCACTCCAACCTCATCTATAGGAATACCAGATTCCTAGTCCCCCTTCTGAACATGGAAAATTAACACCCATACATGTTGAGAGCCTCAAATCTGTATCAGAATTTCATTCTAGTTTCCCAGCGTCCTGGTACAGTGCTCCTTCCATGAAAGCTCCTGATATGACCATGTATTTGAAAGGAACGGTGAGGAATCTGCATTTTCGAGAAGCCCTGTATGGTGGTTTTAAAACATGTCTCCAAATTTTTTGTCAGTCCTCCTATCAAAAGATGGAATCTAATCCCTTCCCTTTAAATATGGATTGCCCTTAATTATTTGATTTTAGAGACTGGAAAGTGGCAGAAGTCACACTGTGTGTCTTAAAAGGCTAGGTAAGAAGAAGTGACAGCTTCTGGCTGGCTCTCTCTTGGGATAAGCTACCATGTTGTGAGGAAGCCCAGGCCACACGGAGAGGGTTTCTGTTGTGGCTCTAGTCTCAGCTAAGGTACCAGCCAACAGACGACCTCAACCTCCAGACTTGTGGGTCAGTGAGGCTTCAGATGATTCCAGCTCCCAGCCTTTGCACCATTCTAGATGCTCTGAGTGAAGCAAAGACGAGCTGTTTCTGCTGAGTTCTATCCACACTGCATTTAAGACACTAAGTTTTGGAGTGGTCTTTGATGCAGCTATGGATAATCAGAACACATAAAAAACAAAATTACTGAACATGTGAAAAGTTCTTTGTAAAATATTTGAAACTTGATTTTGCTTAAGGCAGGCAAAGAAAGATAGCAAATCTCTTCCTACTTGGACTAGAATTGGTTAATCTCTGAATCTGACCCATTAGCAACAATCTTTTGAAGAACTCTAAATCCTTCCCAGGTTTTGTACAGGACTGACTTGTTTATTTGCCATTAGTTATGCCTATCTGTAAAAGGGATATGATTTTCTAAATTTGAGCAGGAGATCAGTCTCTAGTTTCTTATATATTACCATTTTAAAAAACAGCTTTACTAAGGAATTATTGACATACAATAAGCTGCAAATGTTCAGAGTATGTGCGGATAGTCCTGATAAGTTTTGACATTTGTATACACTGGTAAACCATCACCATAATCAAGATAATGAACATGTCCATCATCTCAAAAAGTTTTCTTGTGCCTCTTTGTAATCTTTCCTTCCTGACCCTCATTCCCCACCTCCCCCACCCCGGGCAACCACACAGTTCTGCTTTCTGTCACTATAGATTAGTTTGCATTTTCTAGGGTTTCATATAACTGGATTCAAATAGCATGTATCCTTTCTTATTCAGCATAATTACTTTAAAATTCATCCTTGTTGTTACATGTAACAGTTCATTCATTTTTATTGCTCAGGAGTATTCCACTGTATGAACATATCACAATTTGTTTAACCATTCACCTGCTATTGGGCATCTGCATTGTTTCCAGTTTTGGGATATTATAAATAAAGCTGCTGCGAACATTTGTTTACTAGTCTTTATGTGGATGTATACTTTCTTTTCTCTAGGATAAATACTTGGTGAAATGGCTGGATCATGTGGTAGGTATATTCTACTTTTTAAGAGACTAACAAACTGTTTTCCAAAGTGGGTATAATTTTTTACATTCCCACCAGCAGTGTATGAGAGTACCAGTTACAACTCTCCTACATGTACGGGAGTTACTCCTTACCATCACTAACACTTGCTCTTTGTGATTTCAGCCATTCTCATTGGTGTGTAGTGCTATCTCACTGTTGTTTTAATTTGTATTTCCCTAATTACTAATGATGTTCAGCATCCTTTCACTTACTTATTTGCTACTTGTATATTTTCTCTGGTGAGATTTCTGTTCACGAATTTTGCCCATATCCTTATTGGGTCGTTTGTGTTCTCATTTTAAAATTTTGAAAATTCTTTATAGGTTCTGGGTACATGTCCTTTATAAGAAACATTCTTTGCAGATATTTTCTCCCAAGTCTGTGGCTTTTCTTTTCATCTCTTAACAGTTTGTAACGTTCATTAAGTCCAATTTATCAATTCGTTTATAGATCATGCTTTTGGTGCTGTATCTAGGAAATCTTTGCCTAACTCAAGGCCATAAACATTTTCATCTATGTTTTGTTCAAGACGTTTTATAGTTTTTATTTCTACATTTTGGTCTATGATATGTGTGTGTGTTTGTGTGTGTGTGTGTGTGTGTATATATATGTATCTGGCCAGTATGGGGATCCAAAACCCTTGACCTTGGTGTTTATGATGTATTTTAAATTAATCATTGTATAAGGTGTGAAGTATTGATCTAAGGGTTTTTTTTTTTTTTTTTTTTGTATATTATGGCACCATTTCTTGAAAAGATTATCCTTTCTCCACTGAACTGTCTTTGAAACTTTGTTGAAGATCAGTTGTTCATATATGTGTTGGCCTATTTTTAAACTCTTTAATCCATTACATTGATGCATTTGTCTATTTTCACAATACCACACCATCTTAATTACTATAGCTTTATAACATGTTAAAATCAGATAGTGTTAATCCTTCAGCTTTGTTTTTCTTAAAAGTTTTTTTTAAGTTAGTTTTTTTTTTGTTTGTTTGTTAGTCTAGGTCCTATGCAATTTAATCTGAATTTTAGAATCAGCTTGTGCATGTCTTCAAAAGCCAGCTGAACTTTTGATGGGAATCATGCTTAATCTATAGATCGGTTTTGGGAGAACTGCCATCCTAACGATGTCAAGTCTTCTGACACATGAATAATGTGTATATCTCCATTTATTTAGGTGTTCTTTAATTATTTTCAGCAATGTTTTATAGTTTTGGTGTATATATCTTGCACATCTTTTGTCAGATTTATCATATTTTTATGCTATTGTAAATGATATTTTGTTATTTCAATTTCCAATTATTCATTACTAGTGTATGGGTATATGGATATATAATTGATTTTGTATATCGGTTTTCCTGGTCAGCCTGGCTAGAGAGTTATCAATTTTATTGATCTTGAAGGACCAAGTTTTGGTTTCATTCATTATTCTCTATTGTTCCATTTTCTATTTTATTACTGCACCTCTGATCTTAATTATCTCCAATATTCAGCTTACGTACAGTTGAATTTTCTCTTCCTTTTCTAGTTTAAGGTGCAGGCTAAGGTCATTGACTTGAGACCTTTCTTTTCTCCTGTAGGCAGTTAGAGCTATAGACATTTCTCTTTAAGTACTGCTTTAGTGGCATTAACAATTAGATTCTACTTAGGTTCCCCTTTCCTGTACTGTGGTCTGTAAGTCTCTCAAGTCAGTAAGCTGGATAAATTGTTGGGCTCACCTCAGTTGTTTCTCATCTCTCAGGAATCACTGTCTTCCATCACGTGATATCCAGCGTCTTGAGAACCATTGCTTCACATATTTGACCATTTAAAAAAAATTTTTCTTTCAGGTAGGAGGGTAAATCCAGTGCCTGTTACTCCATCATGCTTGAAAGTGGAAGTTCTTATGTATTTTTTAAACAATTTTGTTCATTTACAGATTTTGTTTTGATTACTTTGGAGTTTATTATTCAGTATGTTTATCTTAAAATTTCTCTTCCTTTTTACCCTTCAAACACAAGACCTGGCATTCTATCCACTGAGAGTCAGTACAGTAGTAGTTAAATGCTCAGATTTTATTTCTCTCCATAGAATTTATAACCTTCTATAGCATTACTATCTAATTTGTTTATTTATTTTATGCACTTGCCTTCTGCTCCTACCCCTCCCTGTAATCACTATGAAGGGAAGGGTTTTGCATGTTTCGTTTCTGCTGAGATTCAGATGCTGTCTCTGCCAGTTTTACTAGCTAGACAACATGCCTCAGGTCCATCATTTGTGAAGTGGAAATAATAGTGCCCATCTCAATGGGTTGTGGTAAAGACTGAATGTGTTAGCATATGTTCAAGTTTTAGAAAAGCACCTGGTCCATAATAAATAAATGTGGTTAGTGATGTTACTACATTTTTTTTTTACTAAAGATCGGACAGGGTAACAAGACATGATAGTGCAAACAGACTCAGCTTTCTCAGATCAGTCACAAGCCAGTGGCATTTAAAACAGTTTGAATGGGGGTATAAATTGAAATGATCCACTTTAATACAACTATTAACTTGTATGCAGACATAATAGCTATGCTTTTCCCAATTTAAAAAAAATTGAGTTTGGTATTAGTTTGGTTGGCTGCCATGAAAAATACCACAGACTGGGTGGCTTAAACAATAGACACTTATTTTTCTCACAGTTCTGGAGGCTAGAAGCCCCAGATCAAGCTTCCAGGGTTGGCTTGTAGATGGCCTCCTGCGCCGTGTCCTCACACGGCCTTTCCTCTGTGCTTGTGTAGAGAGAGCAAGCAAGTGCTTTGGGGTCTCTTTCTCTTACAATTCTATAGGATTAGGCCAAGTCTATAGGAATAGGGCCTAACACTTATGACCTCATTTAACCTTAATTACTTCTTTAAAGGTAACCTTAATTACCTCCTCCAAATACAGTCATACTGGGGGTGAGGGTTTCAACATATGAATTTGGGTGGAGGGGGACATATGTCTTGACTATTAAATAGTAAAAGTCTCTGATGACTCAGAGGAATGAGTAATAAAATTGTATTCTTTCTGAATCTGTTTCATCTGAAAAGTGGGAATACCTAAAATCCTTGTGGCCAGATGCATTTGGGGATTCAGATAGGTCTGATTTTAGAAAGAAAAAAGTGCATATACTCCAAAGCACATAATATCTTACATCCCAGTAGAGCCTGGGCCAGCAACCCCTAATCAAACACATTAACCTATTTGGCAACAAAATGTATGAATACTCACACTAAGCGGATAAATAAAAATTATTTAAAAACCCATGTTCATTCAGGTCAGGTTTTACTACCAGAAGAGTTTGCTGTATTGTAAGGGAAAAACATTTGGGTATTCAGATCTTTTTGTATTTCAGAATTGTAGATAAGTAGGCTTTTATCATAAGGTTTGGGAGAGGATCAAATATGTAAAGTACCTGATATATAATTAGAACTCAATAAATTGTAATTATCATCATTATTGATAGCATCAGTACTATTATTATTGGTAGAATGTTGCAGTAGTACAGTAGTAGTAGTTTTTGTGGGGCTGTAAAGTTAAGGGCCTGTTAAAAATGTTCCTCAGTTTCCCTGATCACTCAGGCCTGGTTGAACTATGGATCATGTTTTAGTGAGACTTTAGCTAGAAGTAAGGGGACTGGGAAGCGCCCTCTCAGTGAAGGATGGGGTGGATAGGCCGGTGTACACAGTGGTGGTGGATGGAGCCCACTGTAACACAATCCCCTAAATAACAAAAGTGAGGGTAGATGAGATAGATAGATACTTCTTGAGTAATTTAGAACATGATGCTGTTGTGGAAAGGACCTGAGATTTAGTAACAGAATATCTGCACTCCAGCCTGGATTTTTTTAACTGGCTGTATGATCTTGGACAAGTCACTTACTTGGATTTTAGTTTTATTGTCAGTAAGATGGGGATTATGATGTAGACTTTATCTACCTCCTACGGCTTATGTGATCATATGCAGGTGGAAACATTTTGTAACATTGTAACATGTCAGAGAAAGGATAGTATCATTTCATAAACATTCTTTCCTTGCCTTTTTGGTAAAGGGACCCCAGATTACCATCCAAGGGAGAAGAGTTAATCATAGGGTAATAGTTGAATTCAAAAGGAATCTCCTTTTTATTTTCTGCCAAACCAACATTTTGGTTAGTAGAAGGAGAATTTTGTCACTGAAAGCAGAGAGGAGAACACAGGCAGGGATGAGCCTCTGAAAATGAAGTCAAGTAAACAAAACAAATAGAAATTCCCTAGATTCACCCATCTCACTTGATACCTAGCTCAATTCTTCCAGTGTATATGTCCCTCCTCCTGCTGGGATTTCTATTTACGTAAATTTATTTATTTATTTCAATTTATCTCAATCAAATTAAGAACATAATTTTTGAGAAATAGAGAAAGCTTGGCTATGCTGGATTCTATTTTTTTTCTCTGTTACTGTGTCATCAAGTGTTTTACTTTCATCCTTCATGCTACCTCAAGTGCTCTCTTTTGCTCTAATAGGATCTTGAGAGTTAGCCTGGTGTTCCAAGAGACACTGGTTTAATTATTCAAGTGACCTGGGCAAGGCAGCCTGGTGCAGTGGCAGGACAGGGGCTTGCAATCCTGAGACCTGGCTTTGCATCCTGGCGCTGCTACTTGATGGCATGTGACACAAAGAAAATCCAGTCATCTCTCTGAACCTCACCTTCCTCATATAGAAAATGAGGAGAAGAACGCCTGCCTTTTAGGGTGGGTTATCATGGTTCTAAACAGCTTAGAAAATGTTCAATATAGGGTAGTTATTTTTATTATTGGGAGGAAAGTCTTTGGAATTTGAGTCCAGTTTCACAGCCCACTAGCTGTGAGACTTTGGGCCAGTCCCTTTACCTTTCTGAGCCTTTGTCCTGTGTCATATGTGACACAGGATCACAGCAATACTAATCTATGAGGGTTGTTCTGAAAATGAAAGATAAGGCAAGCAAAGCTCGGGAGAGTAGTGGGTACCAGCTCTTTGTAATGCTAGTTGTTCAGTGGCTTGGTTTGCAGCCAGGTGAGTCTGGCCTTAAACCCTAATTCTGCCACTTAGTCTTTTTGAACTTCATTTTCCCCCTAGTAAAGTGGAGGATAACATGTTCCTTGTATAGATTTTTGTGATGATTAGAGATGATGGCTAGAAAACATCTGGCACCTACCTAGTAAAACTGCTCAATAGATACTAGAATTACTATTGTAGTTTGCAGTATTAGTAAATCATTTGTGTATCTGACATACTAATTGTGATTTTTCATTTACTGGAAAATATCTGATAACTGACAGGAGTGTTTAAACTTTAATTATTCTCTTTTTAGACCCATGTGCATTACAGTAATGGAAAACATGGCTTCTTGACATTTAGCTCGAGGAAGAAATGAGGCTGGGTTGATGTCATCTGATCTGAAGGCACAGTAGGAGGAAAGCAATTCAAAGTCCTTCATGCCCAGATGTGACTCAGTTCTTGTCGTCACACCTAGGAAAGGCCTCATAAACTGAGTCTTTAAGCCTGCAAGGGCACAGAGCTGGGTTTATACCTGAAATAAACTTCAAATCAGTACCTCTCATTTTTTTCCCTGTTAGAATATAGTTTGGACCATGCTGCCAAAGCCATAAGGTTAATTATATATTGATCCAGAAAGTAGGGGACTGTAGACAGTTGGTCCGGGTAACTCAAACCAGACATTTTTCTAAAATTTGAACCAATTAGATTGAATTTAGTCATATTTGGAAAATTGTAATGTTTTCCGAATTTTCTCACCCCATGTAAATCCAATTCAAATATATACTTGCCAATAAATAGTGCAGAAATATTTTTTTTTCAGCTTTATAGGCCAGCTTGCCTGTAGAAATTATAAGGTCAATGAGTGATCCTCTCTTGTACTCAGAAGAGAGAATCTTACTAACTAGAGTAGAAAGACAATTCCCTTATTCCTAATGATGTATTTTATCAGCGAAATGATTGTAAAGTAACAATTATAATGTCACTACAGAAACAAAGCAATTAATTGAAGAACTTCAGTTTCAAGGAACATGCTGCAACTTGAATAATTTAAAAATGTAGATATCTAATCAGATCTCAGCTCAATTTATTGCACCCAAATGATGGGTGTATTAGTGTCCTAGGGCTGCTGTGACAGTGAAACACAAACCAGGAGGCTTAAAACAACCGAAATTTATTGCCTCACAGTTCTGGAGGCCAGAAATCTGAAATCAAGGTAGCGGCAGTGCCATGCACCCTCTGAAGGCACCAGGAAAGGATCTATTCTATGCCTCTCTCATAGCTTCCAGTAGCCACAGGCATTCCTTGGCCTATGAATCCGTCACTCTAATCTTGTGTCTTCACATGGGCTTCTCCCTGTGTGTCGTCACATCATCTTTCCTCTGTGTGTTTGTTTCCGTGTCCAAATTTCCCCCTTTTTCTAAGGACACTAGTCATACTGGATCAGGGCCCACCCTAATGACATTATTTTAACTTGACTATCTCTGTAAGGACCTTTTTTCCAAAAATGCTCACATTTTGGGGTACTGAAGGTTAGTAATTGATATATCTTTCTTGGGGGACATAATTCAACCCATAACAATGGGTTTGGGTTTCTCACCAAGGAAGGCTCATGAACTTTTCAATATTTACCCTACGACCAAGGAACTCTCTGGTACTCTTCTCTTTCTCTCAAAAGCATGAAACATCCACAAATTCCACTAGCTATAGTTCTTCCAAGTCTGAGAATGTCCTTGACATTTTGCACTTATTTTGCTTGTTTTATCATCTGTAGAGAGGATTAAATGAACATTTATACTGTGCCCATAGTTTGAATGATAATGTAATATTTTTAAAGTCCTCAAATCATGAAAAAACAAAATTTATTGTGAGATAAAGAACTGAGAGTTTAGTTGTATGCATGTATGACTTAACATTTACAGAACTGGCAAACAAAGTAGCTAATGCAAACTTTTTGTTGACTGAGTCCATAAATATCTATGGTCAATAGAACAGAGATAATGTAGAAAAGATTCCAGAGGAGGAAGCTTTTATGTTGGAGCTTGAAGGGAAGAAGAGAGGTATTTATATTGCTAAAGAGGTTCGGGAAAGTCAGTCTACAAAGGAAAAAATGATGCAAATAAAACTTCAGACAGTAGAATGAGCAAATTGTTGGGGTGATAGACTTTAGTCATTAAGTATTTACTGGCTTGGGGAAAATTATGTCAAATGAAATAAGTCAGGCACAGAAAAAGAAATACCGCATGCACTCACTCATAAGTGGGAATGAAAAATAAATGAATGAATAAATAAATAGATAAACAATAATGATAACAAGTTGAGCTTTTGGAAGAAGGGAGCAGAACTGTAGTGATTAGAAGCAGGAAGAGGGGAAGGCAGAGGGAGATAGTGAGAGGTTGGTTGATGAACACAAAACACCTAGAAAGGAAAAATAAGTTCTATGGCATACAGTTGAGCTAGGCATTTAACAATAATTTACTGCATGTTATCAAATGGCTAGAAGAGAGGAAATTGAATATTCTTATCATAAAGAAATGATTAAGTTTTGTAATGATGAATATACTAATTACCCTAATCTGATCATCACACATTGTATACATGTACTGAAATATAACTCTGGACCCCACAGATATGTACAATCAAAACATTTCAATAAAAAATTTTAAAAAATATTTACTGAGTACTGACTGACTATACTGTAGGCACTTAGAATATATTGGTGAACAAAACAAAAATCACTGTGCTCATGGAGTTTACATTCTTAGGGTGTGTGTGTGTGTGTAAATAGAAAAGAAACAAATAAATAACAGTTTGTTAGAAGTTGATAAATACTTTAAAAGAAGCAAAAACGTGTGGTGGGGAGGGTGGTTGCCTCACTGAGAAGGGAACAATGGAGGAGAAGCTTTGAGGGGAGGGAAGTGTGTGGCTCTGTGGGGGAAGAGCGATCTAGGAAGAGAGAAGCCCTGGCGCAAAGGGCTGAAGGGAGGAGTGTGCCTGCAATGTTTAGGAACAGGCAGGTGACCATGACTGGAGCAGGCTGAGCAAGGGTGCAGGGGGAAGAGGTAGGACAGAAGGCCATTGTGAGGACTGCTTTTTGTATCTGAATGAAATGAGCAGTCATTGTAGAGTTTGACAGAGGAATGACACAATACAACTGATGTTTAAAGAGGATCTCCTGGCTCTCTAGGAGGCAAGGCTAGAAGCAGAGAAGCCATGCAGGAGACCACTGGGGTAACTCAGGTGAGAAATAACAAAGGCTTGATCAGGGGAGTAGCTATGAAAGTGATGAGGGAATGGAGTGGATTCTGGATATATGGTTTTCTTGATGGCCAATAGGATCTTCTGACGGATTGAATGTGGAGTCAAGTGTGACTCTAAGGTTTTTGTCATGAGAAACCATAAGGATGAAGTTGTCATCAGCTGAGAACAGGAAGCCTATAGGGGCAGTATGTTTGTGGGATGGGGTAGGGAGAAATCCGGAGTTCAATTTGGGACACGTTAAGCTTGAGATGTCTACTAGACATATAATTGGAGATATTAAATAGGCAGTTGACATAAACTTGGAGTTCAGGAGAGAGATTTGAGCTGAAAATATAAATTTGGGAGTCACTGGTATATATAGATTAGATGAGTTCTCCAATGGTATGAGTGATGATGGAGAAGTCCATTTGTGTTGCTTATCACAAAGTACACCAAACTGGGTGATTTATAAAGAAAATGAAATTTATTGCTTACAGTTTCTGCGGCTGAGCAGTCCAAAGTCCATCTGGTGGTGGCAACATCCAGGGGTCTCACATTGTAAGGTGGTGGAAGCAGAGAGAGCAGAGAGAGAGAGAAAGACAGACTCTCCTTTTCTTTTAAAGCCCTTAGAACCACACCCCAATCACCATTTTTAATCCATTCACTACTGCATGGTCCTATAATCCAATCACCTCTTCAAGGCTCCACCTTTCAATTACCATAATAGGATTTCCCACCCTCTTAACAGTCACAGTAGGAGCTAAGTTTCTAATATGTAAAACCTGGGGGACACAATTCAAGTTTGACTGAGTTTTGGGGGGACATAATTCAATCCACTACAAGAACCAAGGACTGAGCCTGGGACCCTCCAACATTAGGGGGAGAAACCAGCATAAGAGACTGAGAAGGAGTAACCAGTGGGGTGGAAGGAACAACCATAGTGTTCGTTTGGCTGAAGTGGACGGTTAACAATCTGTTGAGACAGGACAAGGAGTAAATTGGTAAAAGGTCCTGAGTATCAAGCATTAAATCTAGATTTCTTAGATTCTGAAACTGAGGTATAAATTGACATAAGACTTGTCTAAAATGCTAAATGGTAAAATGGTAAATTTCATGGTAAATCTCTCCTTCTAATCCCAGTTCCTTGATTCATTCAGGATCTTCACGGGTGAGAACATTTCTGAAACTGAGGTATAAATTGACATAAGACTTGTCTAAAATGCTAAATGGTAAAATGGTAAGTTTCATGGTAAATCTCTCCTTCTAATCCCAGTTCCTTGATTCATTCAGGATCTTCACGGGTGAGAACATATTTCGAATGTGCAAAGCTTGAAGATATGCATCTTACTCTATCATGGAATTTGGTATGAGAGACTATTTCATTCTGAGTTGTACAGAATAACAAACTTTGCTTCATCTATTTGTGTGTGTGTGTACTTCTGATCAATGACAGCATTTTAGAGAAGCTTCCACATAGCTACATATTAGGTCAGCATTACTTTCTTAAAGCTTAGTTTTACTCACAAGCTTGACAAGGAAGAGGTTGTAGGCTCGCAAGCAAGAATTGCAGTGTTTCCTGAATCCTGATTCTGGTCGCATGCTCTTTAGCTTTTGCTGCTATAATTTGTCTTGCTTATTAGCCTTTGACCCATTTGGAGCTTAGATTTTCTTCTTGCAGTATGGATTATGAAATTCAAGACCAGTCAATTCCAAATGGAGACTGAGACAATAGCTTTTGAAATTCAAGTGTGATGTAAGAATAAGGTAGAGAGGAAAATGAGGAAATTCAACACCATCCCACAAGACAGATGAGAATCAGAGGAGGTCCTTTGACACCTCCTATGACACACAGACTCCAGGTGTGTCTTCCTTAACATGGAAAAGGACTTCAGCACGATGCAGATTTTTTATTGATTTTTGTTTGTGACTGTTGGGTAATTGCTGACTAAATTGATGCTTCAAAGAAATAACTAAGTGTTGGCATTTAATACCTTTTGAAACATGAATTAAGACATTTTTGGTCCCATTTACTACATTGCCTTTTTGATCTAGACTCTCAAAAACTCTTTCAGAACTGCAGCAGGAAGTTTAGATTTAACCTTCAGAGTCAATGTTTTGTCTTGTGTCTCCTCTAATATAATGCAGATGTTAAGATGGCTCTATTTTACTTAAACACTTACTGAATTTCTGCCTTATTCCCCATCTTCTTTTTAATGGGAAACAGTCTAACTGTAGCGCACACAAAACTCAGAGAACACAAATTGTAATCTTGACCATTTGCATGGAGAGAAGATATGTTTAGATGATTTACTTAGATTACAAACCCTTAAACTGTTCCACTATTTGAGAAAAAAACCTTCCCTCTGAGAAAAAGACACTAAAAACCAAAAATATTAAAGATGAAAAAAGGGTTTGTATAAGACCTGGAAAAGCGGCCCTCCTAAATCCTCTTTTTTTTGAGTAGTATGAGAGTCAGGTCATTACTCAGGCCGTCTGTAAAGTGGGCAGGCTGTTACTTTCTATCACTCTGCATTCTAAGTTCACAATACCTATACTTTCTGTCTAGAAAGCTAGTTCTCTTAAACAGCACTATTTCAGAGAATTGCACAAATCATCTGAATAGTTCAGCAATTTTTGCATGCCCAGTTTCAGCTCCATGCCGCATATACCCTCTCGTCAGCTGGTCAGAGAAGGCTCCGATATACCCAGTGACTCTGCAATAGAAACCATGATGCAGCTCCTTTGGCCAAGAATGCTCCATTTACCTCTCAGTACTGAATCAAGAATCTGATTTTTTTTCATGTTGGTGGCAAATTTAAGAGGAAAAAAGCACTGCATATTGTAGATGCATAATGCGAGCTTATTTACATGGTTTAGGTAGCGTTTCTTTGCTGGCCCAGTGACCTGTCTGCTTCAACTAGTCTAAACATATGTCACAATTATGTTTGTACCCCCTTCAGATTTACTTGGTTGCAGACATTCTTGTTTATTTGTGTTACTGTGGAAAATAAACACACATCCATGTCCTCAGACCAATCACTGATTTGTTTACTCCAACAGTTACAACTAATCATGGAATAGTCAGAGCTGTCCAAAGATGAAATGGTGGGATCCCAACATCTCCTGGGATGTAGTGAGTTCCTAATCAGTGTGTCTAGGTGACTGGCATCACTCTGGCATGCATCCAGGTGACTACATGGCGGGGATCTTACATAGAGACACATTTACTGAATGGGCAGTTTGTCTAAATGACTTCCACTACTGGCCCCTTCTCACTACTACATGCTCCATTAGTGCATTTTATTTACTGGAGAGCTTGATTATTAAATGAGCAATTTGGGGTCCTTTTCACATCTGGTCTCTTGTGTGCCAATGAACCTGCTAGTGATTACATGTGTACACATGGCCATGGTATGTAGAATCAGCATTCTGTGGGAGGAACAGTTAAAATCACTTATTGTTTTGGCACTGACATTTTCATTGAAATTTAAAATTTTTATTATGTGCTCATTAGAAATGCTGGGCATCTGGTGTAAAAAAACCCAAGCAACCGGTGTTAATGGGTACTTCTAAAATAACACATATATAAGACTATAACAACACCACCAATATTAACGTTAGTGATACTACCAAATTTTTATTATGTGCTCATTAGAAATGCTGGGCATCTGGTGTAAAAAAACCCAAGCAACCTGTGTTAATGGGTACTTCTAAAATAACACATATATAAGACTATAACAACACCACCAATATTAACGTTAGTGATACTACTGCTGCAGGCAGCTATTTAGTGTATCTGGCCAAGACTTACATTATTTTATAATAAGACCATAAAATATTTCTATTGTTTTCACTATGGTACAACTTATCATTGTGGAATTATAACAAATCTTCATTCATAAATTTCTGTGTTTTTCCTCCAGCCTCTTGCTTGCATTTCCACAGATTTTGCACAGCATTTACTTGTAAGTTAAAGCCTAAAAAGGTAAAATAGAAGGTACTAGGTGAAAAAGCAAGGGGCTTTTGGTTGGGATTAGTCTGAGTTTGTAGCTCAGCTGTGAAACTCACTAGCTGTGTGGCACAGTTTCCAACTTCTTAGATTTGAAATTCCACTTGACACAGGCCCTGTATCCAGAGAGAGGCATCTTTCATAAGAGAGACCATTGTTCCCAGTTGCAACGGGGGCATTAGTGGGATGAAGGAGATGTGAAATAGATTAAAGGGAACATCAGAGCTTCTCACATCCTCTTTTATCATCTATATTATTGACTTGCACCTTGTTCAGTGGTTGGTAGGAAATCAGAGGTGGGAGGGGAAAAAGCAGCAAGGCAGGGAAAACAGGGTATGCTCAACCATGAGGATCTTGATGTTTTTGAAAGATAGTACTGAGCTCAAGTATTTCCGTGTAGCAAAGAGGAAAGCATATTAGACTTCGAGAGTTAGGACGATCATGAGAAAGTCTTCTAATATGAGTTTTTCTTTGTAGGGCACATCTGAAGATAATCCTGAAGAAAGATAGGTTTTATAAAGTTTTTCTCCCTTTAATGTTTCCTGTCTTCTTGTTTTTTCTCCTTACTCTATGGGTAACCTTATCCCATGTGACTTATTGAACAGACAACCTAGACTGTTTATATTCATATCTGGTGTTGCTTTCTCCAGAGCGAATAAGGATCTCAAGGTCTCACTAATATCACTACCTTAGCAAAGGCCCTTCCAAAGTAGTTGTGTGAATCCTTGAACTTCAAGCTTGCATTGATAAATCCGGGCAGTATACACATTGCATATTTAATAGCCATCTATCTTTGGAAAAGACAGCGTCAGGTCTTTGGGTGCTGGGGATGGCTAAAGTTGTCTCAGGGTGCCCTGAGCTTTGATGATTCTATATAAAGACCTGGAATTTACAGGTGTTACATACAGAAGATTCTCAAAATTACAGATCTTGAGTTCATAAAACTTGAATTTAATTCAGGTGACTTAGGTGTTTTGACATTTGTACCTGCTAAAAATTACAAGTTGTTGTGTAGTTTACTTATGGAGGATCTAGCAACATATACTCTGAATATGGAGACATTAATATTATAATTTATAATTAATTTATGATGGCATGACTGACAGATTTTAACTGGTTAATACAGGGGATGACATATTTTACAGTTCAACAGCAGCATCAAAAGGACTCCCATGCGTGTACTTGTTTTTGTCAGGCACACTGAATCAGTGAATCACTTTCCTTCTCTTTGGGAAGGTGTTGAACTTGGGTGATACGGGAGGAATCTTTGTACTGTTGGAGAATGCCTGGAAATAGAACTGGTCCATGTCCAAACCATTTCACATGACAAAGAAGTGGCTCAGAGTTTGAACAGATTGGGATTCCTGGAGCTGGAGATGGGTATAGGGGAAGGGCAGGGCTGGCTTGGGCTGCAGAGCGCAGAGCCATGGGAGGTTAAACAACAGAGTTCGGGTCAAAGCTCAAGTGGGGCACCAGACCAGAGGAGGAGCAAGCCAGAGCACACAGGGAAAAACTGGGCACGAGGCTATGACGAGGTATCTGAGGACACACTAGACTGAGCAAGTGAGCATACAGGGGCAGGTGGGAGGAGGAACTCTAAAGAGCCCTGGGCAGGGTTGGATAACCTGGCTAATTGGAGAGCTGTATGTAACCAGCTTAGTTACTTTGCTGTGGAAATGTCTTCAGGCAAATGCACTATGAAAGAGATCAAATCACTGGATTCCTTGAGTAGACTTGGAGGTCTTGTTGTTCTGGCTTTGGGACCGCGGGCTCCAGAAAACGCCTACGTTATCCCAAGAGAACCTGGGGATATCTCACTCTGCCTTACTCTACCTTCCCTCATCATCTAGATAAATAGCAAACCTCATAGCAGGAGCCATGCTTAAAGGAAAATGCTGGAGAAGAGGTAGGAAACTTTAGACTTTTACAAGTGATGTGAAGCTTTACAATCTGGCAGTTAATGATGTAGTGATTCCATATTCCTTGCTTTTACTCTTTGGCCTGCAAAATAATGCATTTAATACATGTCTATTCTTTAATATTGTTGTGGTCCTTCAAATATTAGAAATTAACAGTGAGGGGACAGGGGTATCTTAGTACAGTAAGTCATTAGATGGTCTTGATTTTCAGTTTCATTTCAATAAGTGATGGTCTGCTCGTTTTAATTCATAATACAAAGAAGTTATTGAAGTGGAGGAATGTTTTCTTATTCTCATATCAGAGCCAAACGAGCAAAACATTAAAGAATAGTAGTCAAAATTGTTTCCAAATCAGACAAAGTTCTCTATAATTTTCTCATTATGGTTCCTATTTATATTTTATGTGGAGACTGAGCTGTGGTTGTCATAGCAATTCCCTTTTCTACATGAAATTCTGATACTTGGATTTTTATTATTTGAACTTCATAGCAAGAAAAGATCTATTTAAGTCTAAGTATTTGCTTTAACATGATATCTGACCAGGATAGATCTTTTAACGTTATCTCATCACCCTATAATTTTCTGACTTCTGAATTACAGGGGTCCTTAGAGTTTCATTTTGATGGGCCATAGATCTATTTAAGTCTAAGTATTTGCTTTAACATGATATCTGACCAGGATAGATCTTTTAACCTTATCTCATCACCCTATAATTTTCTGACTTCTGAATTACAGGGGTCCTTAGAGTTTCATTTTGATGGGCCACGAACCAGTGCTGTGAGCAGGGCGGTCTGAAGATGACAGTGTATCCTGCTGCCCACCGTCCTTCCCTTTGCCTTTGGCACCTTCTGTGGCTCTGAGGCCCTTGCGGAGTTCCCCCACAACAGTATACAGTGGTCCTGGCTTGAATACCAAATATCTTGGCTGGATTTTGTTTCCTTTTCTATCTCCCATCCTTTTCATTTCCTTCCTTTTGCTTTTAGATTTTTTTTCCATGCAGTTTTCATGTGTTGTTTTGATCTCACCACTATCCTAAAAATTCTGTTTTGAAGCTGACAATGGCCCAATTCTTGTCAAATCCAGTAGCTTCTCGGAATGTGCCCTGTGTGTCTTTTCTGTGGCTTTGATATTGTTGACGTGTCAATCCTCCTTGAAGCTATCCCCTCTCGTTTTCTTCTTTCTCTCTTCTGCCCTTCCTTCCATCTCTCTACCCATCTATTGGCTATGTTGTGCCAAGATACTTTATAGGGCCCTGCATTATTCTGGTCTCTGAGTGGGACTTTTCCAACATCTCCTGGGCTCTTATTTAACTCCTCCTTCAAAATGTCTCCCCTCCCCCAGGTTCGGCCTTGAACAGTTCTGCCTTGGACGGTTCCGTCTTGAATGGTTCCATATTCTGCGTTCACTTAGTGGGCATATTGACTCTTGGGATGCCACCTGTCACCGCAGAGGGCTAACCTTTACATCCACATCACTGGTCTGACCACTCACCTCCAATGCAGGTCAGCGTCTCCAAATGTCTGCAGGACACCTTCACCTTCACTACCTGCCATCCAACACTGGGTTCATCAACTTCTCCCCCAGTCTCAACCTGGCTGTTACCAACCAGGTGCCCTGCTCTTCTGCCAGTTGAACTGTTGGACTGATACGTCTGCTTGGTTTGCTGCAACATCACACTTCATGTAACCCTGGGAAAGATCTACTGTACACTGGTGAAAGAATAAGAGTAAAAAAGGCAAATAATAATATCTTAGTATCATTCTGAAAATGATTTTGATTCCAAAGACTTCCTGAGATGTTCTTGGGGACCTCTAAGGGTTTCGGGATCACATTTTGAGTATCATTGGTGTGTAGGGTTGCTACGTCTTTTTCTAACTTGACATTTTATTTTTCTTGTTCATGATCTTTCAATTTTGATTTTGAGGTTTATGTAAGAAAAACTCAAAATTAAACACAATGATATTGTCAGAATCTAACATTTAGTGATGGAATTCAGCCTCTCACAAGCATGGAAATTAACACTGTGATTTTTAAAAAACTACCACTTTATCATGTGTGTTTCCATGCTTGTGAGAGTCAAGTTACTCTTCATTATTTTCTCCAATTCTGCATTTTCTTTTCTCCAGTTTTGATCAACTGGATTGTAATATTCCCTAATATAAAATTAAATTTTTGTTCTCTGTATTAATGGAGGGAAAAGTGAATGTACAGGAAATAACTCTGATGTTAAACTCCATTACTGCACCTTTTTTCCTCTTCCTTTTATTTTCTTTGAGTTTTGAGTTCTGCTATGTGCTCAAAACTGTTAGATGCTGGGGATGTTAAATTTGTAGACAAAATGGTCCCATCCCTGAAATCATATCCTAGTATAAACACAGTTTCCAATACCAGTAATTACAATATCATGTGTTAAGAGAGAAGATTAACTCCCTAAAGAGAAACATGAGGTGACACAGGGCAAGGTACTTCCCTCTTCTAAGACAATGCCAGGTGACCAAATATCTCCAGTCCCCTTTTTGTCAAAAGAGATCATTTAGAATGTGTAGATCCAAAGATTTCCAGTGCTTAGTGTTAAGCAGAAAGTTCATCACCTACCAGTTAACTGTGGAAGGCTTTATTCTTCTGGGGACTGAACATAAATCAGAAGAGCTGAGTGTATGGCAGGTGGGTGAAGTATGGGAAAGGGTGGCAGGAATTAAGAGCTGGTGAAAATGGTGATGGTGGTGACCTGAAAAGAAGCAGTCTCTTGATGTCTGTCTCTGCCTCTGCAGAGCAGACAGTGTGTCTCCCTTTCACATCACACTTTAGTTCAGGCATGGATTGAGAGAAGTAATATCAATACCACCACTACTACTAACCCGCAGGCAACAATGTATCGTGTATTAATTATGTGCCAGGCATAATGCTAAGCTCTTTGTATGTATTATTTTATTAAATCCTCATGACAACCTTATATATAGGCACCTTTCATTCATAAGTGTATTGTGCACCTTCTTTGTATCAGTTAGTGTGCTGGGTGCTAGGGCAAAGAGACATAGTCTATATGGTTATGGTGCATGGATTTTAGTAGTGAAAAGGTTAGAAATCAGTCAAATAATTTCACTAATAAATATACTTAAGTGCCATGAATGAGGTTGCGGCAGGTGAGACTGTGCTAAATGCTAATGTATGTAACTATGATTTACTGAGCACCGATTGTGTTCCAGGCTGCGGGCATAAAACAGGGCCACTGTTATTAATCCTATGTTCTAGATAAGGAAACGAAATAAGTTTCAGTAAATAACCCAATAACTTGCCAGGTTTCAAAGATGGGCTTTATCCACTGTGCTAGTAGAAGAGTCACTTGAGTGAATGTGAAAAGTGTCTTTGCCGATGCTTGTCATCATCAGAGGTGGCTAAAGCAGAGTGTGCTGTGTGGTCTCACCACGCAAAGAGAAGCCACTATCCTCACGACTGAGGCAATGGTTAGCTTTCCTCCTTGGATGTTCAGAAGTTGCGAATACAGAGATAGGTATATAGTGTGATTTCTGTGTTGAAAGTGAACATGTCTAGTAAAATATGTTTAAATTACCCCTGAGCTGTTTTTTAAATCACAACCAATGAAAAATCTGTCCGAAGGAAGCATTTCCCATAACTTTCCCTTTGGAAATAGCCCAGGTTTTCCAGTCGGTACAAGGAAGGCATTTTCAGGAGAAGGAAGTTTGGGAGAGCGAGCAGGGTAGGAAGAAAGGGAAATTCTTGTAGATAAAGGTGATTTTTAATGAGCCTTCTTTAGCCTGCATTGGCCTGCCAGTCACCTTGATGCGTGCTTGTTTGTTATTCAGCAGTGCAGAGTGATGCTGGCTGATGAGTAACATTAGAGCCCTTTCACGCACTCCGTTTCTCCTGGCCCTGTGGTCCTGTCTGCAGTTACAGGGCCTTTGGAAAGGCTGGAGGAATTGACACTTGTCCATCCACTGCAACAAAAACTGTGTCATATCCATGACAGTGTGCGTGGTAAATATATCATCTTTCATTTTTGGGGGGAAGTAGCCTGGCCCTGTGGTCCTGTCTGCAGTTACAGGGCCTTTGGAAAGGCTGGAGGAATTGACACTAGTCCATCCACTGCAACAAAAACTGGGTCATATCCATGACAGTGTGCGTGGTAAATATATCATCTTTCATTTTTGGGGGGAAGTAGAAAAAAAAAGTGCCCTAAATGAGGTGGAGGCAGGTGAGAATCACGAGTGTTGTACATAACAG
>NW_007727335.1:277189-294180 GCF_000696425.1 Galeopterus variegatus | reverse complement strand
CTCAGGGCTCCCTTCCTTCTGCATCCTTTCAAGCTTCATGCTCGCTGCCAAGGCCCTCAATCCTTACTGCCCATGAGAGGGGAGGGGAGGGCAAGAGAGTACATCATTGCCTAGCCCATAGTCAGACCATGAGGTCACTAGCAACTGTAAATATTGACTGCCCCTGGGTTAGATGTCCGCTCAGACCATGTAACATATGGCTGCCTTGGGCTGCTCCTGCTGCAGGGCCGGTGGGAGCAGTGGGTAGTACTGAATGTCTAACGCCAGGCTAATGATGATATTATTTTAATACTATAATGCCTCCTTCACAGGACTGCCATTAAAACCTAAATTAGTAATAATAGCTACCATTTATTAAATATCTACTATGTGCAATTTTGGGGGAGACAGTTGAACCAACACTTGAGCATACATGTCTTTTTCAGTAAAGAAATGGGACGATAAATGAACACCCTTTCTGTGAAGCAGCAGCTGATTCCTTCTCTGGTTTCCAGGGCATGCTTTCTCCAGGAGTGACGTTAATGACCAAGAGCCTTCACGTGATGGATGAAATCCTTGGAGCTGCGTGCTACTCTTGCCTGATGGTGCAGCCTTTGTGGAATATTCTCGCCTCCTGCTGCCTCATTCACCCCTGTCAGCCTTCGTCTTCTCATCCAGGACCTTGCTTGTACTCCGCAGCGAGCACACAGTTTCTGCCTCAAACTAATCTCATTATGCAAGAGCTGTTCTCGTTGGGCCTTATCTGAGCTAATGGCATGACCAACTTCCCTACCACGCTATTTTAAAAACAGGAACAGTGACTTGATGGATACAGGAGTATTCCTAACATACCTCAGAAGGCAGGAAGGACCACCTCTCATCTATTGTCACCTTTTTCATTCTTCCCCCCTCTTTCCTTCAGAAGGAAAACTACATGACAGGACTCCTATGGAAGGGGAACCACTACAAGTTAACCAGGGAGCTGAAAGCCCACACGGGCACAGCTCTGGAGCCCTCATGCTAGGCTTTCAAAAGCCTGTAATTAGTTTAGCCCCATAAGCACACCCATATTGGGTTTGGGGGCACTTCTATACATAAATTCACTTTTCTTTCTTGCTTTGTAGAATGTAGCACACTCACACAAGAAAGTGGGAGAGGCATTCACTGCAGCCTGGAAACCAGGGTGGGCCACAGAACATCACCATGAAGCACACTAGATGATGACGACCATTCTCTTCTTAGCAGCTAACCAAGGTTATTTCATAACGCATGTGCTGAGTGTACAGCTATGTGGTTCAAGGTACTAATTTTAAGTTATACATAAACTGGCTATTATAGAACAAAATGGTGTGTTCTAACTAGGTGTTACCTACCCTGTGAAGTCTTTGCTTAGTAAAAAAATAAATAAATAAAACAGTGGAGATATAACATGCCTGTTAATTTCCATCATTATGTTCTCAGAAGAGACAAATTCTTCTACTTGAGTCCTTTTAAACCTGCTGTGGGTATGACAACTACAATCAATCACTCTGTGACTATCAACTCTCTGGTTTTTTTTTTTTTCCTTTTTGTCTTTTTTCGTGTCCGGCAACGGATCGCAACCCTCAGTGTCGCGACTGTACCGGACTGGGACCGGCAACGGGATCGCAACCCTCGGTGTTGTGCCCGCACCTTGCTCAGCCAGTGAGCAGAAACCGGTCTGTATGTGGGATCCAAACCCTCGGCGGGAACGCCGCCGTGCTCCCAAGCGGCACACTGTAGCAGTGCGCCACCGGGCCGGCCCAACTCTCTGGTTTAAAAGGAATGTTTCTCATCCCAAAGTAAGTGATCCAATTTTGTAAAGAAGTGAAACTAGACAAAACCCTTGAATGTTGTGGGTGACGATGTCTTAGGCAGCATCTTGTAATATTTCAAAACCATTCTCTCAAGAGAAATTGAAACTGTTTGGGGGGGAAAATTCACATTTTTCTTCTCTTTTCTTCCCCCCCCACCCCAGCTCAGGTGACTGGACAATGTCTCTGTCTATAGGACAAGAAGGCCCCAGATCCCATCTTGACACAGCTTAGCCTATAAGAGACTAACATTCAAATGGATATTCTGTGGTCTTTTTCTGAAAAATCTTTCAAGCTGGCAAAAAACTGTTCCATTAATAAGAGGTCATATTTCATCCATAAAAAAATTTATCACATTGGAAAGAGCATCCTGGTATTAAGATGTGAATTTAGATCAGCATAAAATTCTGAGCACATTTATGGGAACTTTTCATTACTTCCTAATTTCTAAAGTTTCCTTTAAGCTGTCAGATTTGACTAAAACATTTTAGTGAATAAGATAAACATATCTTTAAAAAAATTTAAGTTATTTTAACCTTCAAGACCTAAAGAAATACCATACTGTAGAAATATGAGGGACGTATACTACATAGAAGGAAATATGTACTTAGCTTTTTTTTTTTTTTTTTCTCCAGAAAAGAACACATTTAGGTATTGGGCTAGTTCCTACTGAAAATTATAAATTCAGAGACATATTAATGTGTCATTACCCTTTAAAAGCACTTAATTTACACCCAGTCTTGATAAGAGTTACAAAATACCACAAGAAACCTGTTTAAGAAATTAAAATTTGGCAAGCCAAAAAGGATTAACATTTCCTGTCAGTGAAATGAGAGAAAAAGGCATTCAAGGTAAAAAGGTACAACATTACAGCTAGATAGGAAGAATAAATTCTGGTGCCCTAGGGTGACAACAGCTAATCATATTGTATAGTATATTTACAAATAGCCAGAAAAGAGGATCTTGAATGTTATAACCACAAAGAAATGATAAATGTTTGGGCAATAGATATACTAACTTTTCTGATTAGGTCATAATATATGCATGAATTGAAACAAACTGTACCTCACAAACATGTACAACAAAAAAATAAGAAAAATTAAAAAACCCAACAAATTAAATTAACTTCAGCTGAGCCTTCCATTTTGACTACATCCTAAACCCAGCACAGAAGCAAGCACAACCTCAGCTAATGCATCTTCGGTGTCCACATGTCCCCCATCCCCCCAAGAGCTTTGAGGGTTTGTGCTTGGGCAGTCTTGTGATCTGAAGTCCTGGTGCCACATGGGTCCTTCAGGGAACAATGGATTTTCTCTTTAAACTTTGCTTTCCTTTAAGACAAATGAAGCAGAGCTCTTCTAATGAATGGAGAACATTTTTTGAGTTTCCAGTTCAGCAAAACAGGAGTTGTTAGACATCCAGCGAAACGCTCTGATCCAACATTTGTGCTGTTTGGCAACATTGCCTCAGTGCTGAGAAATTGGGTCAGTAAATGTTTACTAGTGATAGCAGCCTTAATGATCACCGTAGTCATCATTACCTGTGTTCTAGCAGTTAAAAGAATAAGAGAGGTCAGAAACTAAGCTGTATGTTTATTTTTAGAGAATGGGAATTTTAAAACTCAAGTTTAGTGGAATTCATTAATTTCTTTTAAAATAAAAAAAATTTTTTTTTGGTCTCTGGACTCATGAGCCAACCCGTAATACCAGTAGCAACACTTTAAATTTTGAGATGATCGTGGATTTAATAAAAAGGAACAAGCATGTTATTTCACCACATCTGAACTATCAGTAAGTTTACTAGAGTCTACCACTGTACCTTTTAAGATGAATCACATGCATTTTTGACTGTTTGTGCACAAATATCTAAGTGTAAGACTTAGTGTTTAAAGCCCAGAACTGTGGTTACTCAGGGGGTGAGGTGGAGGTGTGGGGGATAGTGAGAGGTCGGTTAATGGACACAAAACGGCCAAATATGAAAAATAAGTTCTATGGATGTACAGTTGAGCTAGGCAGCTATAACTAACAATAATTTACTGCATGTTATCAAATGGCTAGAACAAAGGTCAGATGTCCTCATAACAAAGAAATGATGGTTCTGTAATGATAAGTATGTTAATTATCCTGATTTGATCACCACACACTGTACAAATGTATTGATATTCAACTCTGTACCCCACAAACATGTATAATCAATACATTTCAATAAAAAAAAAAAGAACAAAAGCCCCAGGGTTGGTGAATTAAATGGGACACTGTGCTCTGAGCATGCCATTTCACAACTTAGGTAAAGGCTGTGACTTCCTGCGACTTCCTGTGCAGGTGTACCCTTGGGAGAAATGCACGTAGACAGAGGAGCATGGAGGAGCATGGTAGTGTCTCTGTTTTCTGTTATCTTCCCACTTTTCTCTTAATAGAAAAGAGCCTGAAAGGCAAGTGGATGGAATAGTTGCCAAAGGCTAGTATAGAAACAAAACTGGCCTCTGGGTGGTGCTTGAGAGCAGTTTAGGGAAGGCTGGCACCCTTCAGGGTGAAAAGGGTATTAGCTGAACCTCAGTCACCTGCAGGCTCCAGGGTAGTCTTCAAGGGACGGTTGCCTGTCTATAGTCTCCACAGGTGGCACACTGGGCCAGTTTTAATGCATCGCTTTTTTCCACTTATTCCTGTGCCTGTAAGTTTGGTATTCCATTTATAGAGCTTGTCAATAAATCATCACTGCTTAGTTAAGTCAACAAATAAGGGGGCAAAACACACTTCTTCAAAGAGCTTTTGCCAGTTGAGTCATTCTTCCACAAAGCTTTACTTAGAAACATCTGCCTGCTCCTCCCACAGTTTCCCATTTGCCCATAACCGTCTCGACCAGCTGGAGCAGGCTGGACCTGTGAGTGGGAGCTAGGATTTTGTTTGCTTGCTTGCAAGTAGAATGTTTCTAAAGGGAATGTTTTAATCTTCATTTAGAAAAACTTTTTTTTGGTAAAGTTTAAAGATATTACAGCTGCTAAATTTGATATCAAATACTAATCTGTAACTCCTGTTCAAATATTTGCCATCAATAAAAACAGACACCCCCTCTCCCTGTGTAAATCTTAAAATGTGGGTAAGATGGTGAATCCACACTAATCTCCTATTCACATGCACATGCTCACTGAAAAGGGAATCTGTAGCATAATAATTTAAGAATCTAGATCGAGGCAGATTTTAACATATATATATTTTTTTATTAAATATGTAAAAAGATCAACGCAAGTCAAGTTATTCACATATTCAGAGACAAAAAACTATTCTACCATGCGACAATAGGTGGGTAATGTAAAATGAATGTGATACATCTGAATAAGACTTTTTCATCTATTATGTCATTACTTATCTATATTTATAATTAACAATACATATGTTTACATTCCTTTCAGTTTACATTTAATACATAACGAAAGCTTTATGGTATACTATTTAGTAAAAGTAATCTGAATGCATATTAAACCTTAACGGAATAATGGAAATACTCACCAGGGAAGGGAGGAATTCTTGGTTCCCTTCTGGAGTTTACTTCTCTCAGAACAGGGTGTTTGCCTTTTTTTTTTTTTTTTTCCCCTGCTTTTCTGCTTAGAATGAACACAGGCTTTCTCTTTGCCCCCTGCTTCGATCACTTCCTATCTGACAGTAGCAGTGGGTGTGCTATTACCAGCCAGCGGGCCTGAGGGGGGACTAAGAGTGAAACACACCCAGGGATACTTGTCAGCCCAGCATGATGACATGCTGAGATGAGAGGACGGGGGCCCACCATCCATCGGAAATGAGTGGTGGTCTGCACAGAGACTGGTGGTATGGCCCAAGAGAACTGACAAACCCAGCTGCTAAAGATTCCACAAAGCATCTGTGATGTCACCTGGGGTGCAGCATAACAGAAGTAGTTTAAAATGGGGACAGGGAGGAATTTATAGCTCTTCTCTAAATAAATGTACAGTTTGCCCCAAACTTCCAGGAAGGAGAATGAAGTATGGTGAGTGGGGAAAGTTCTCTTTGCAGGCAGCCTAAGATGTCTCACCAGCAGCTGTATTAGCTGAGGAGGTCGGGGAGTGGTTCCAGCAAGAGCCACTGGGGAGGCTTACACAAGATATAGTATTAAGTGGTTTCTGGAGGACCCTGACCCCCTGCTACCCGTCACGTGCATGCACATGACAGGAGTTTGGTCATGATCCACCTGGTACTGGATATTACTGAGATGTCCAGGGCAGGCAAAGAACGGCCTAGGAACCACTGAAGTAGCGGCTGCATAGAGTTATTTATTGTGCCTCTTTATAAGAGCTTTTTTAAAAAAAGAAAATCAGTAAGTACAACAGGCTTAGAAGGCAACACACCATTGAGCATGATGCTGTGTATAGCACAGCCACTACCTGTAACCAGGCGTGGGAGGATGTCACTGCCGAGAGCCAGGCTTTCCAGCCTTAGAGAAATGAGCTGCCGCCAGAGTGCAGAGTGAGCAGGAGAGAGAAGGAAGGGAAACCAAACACCACAGAACATCTGTCCAATTCTGCACAGTGTGTTGTAATAATCTCAAAAATACAAGCCATCTTTTTCCACATATAACTCAATAAATACCACTTTGCAATGAAAGATTTATTTGGGAAAGACTTCTTTTGGTGAAGAAAGAAAGACTTCTTTTGGTGAAAAGCTTCACGGCTAGAATTTAGAATTAGGATTTCATCAATTAATAAAGAAATTTCAAAGCTTTATGATACGTAATTCAGAAATTTATTTTAAGCTTTTCAGTTAAGCGGAAAGTGGGGTGGGCACATTTGTTTGTTTCTGTTGCATCTGCTCAGTCAAATAACAAGTGAAAGTAAATGTGAAGTTAGAAATCAAGTGAAATGAAAGATCTAGGAGGCGATACCATCTGTCAAAGGAAAATAAAAAGAGGCAAAGATTTGGAAAGAGACTAAGAAAATGTGCAAATATTAGTTAAAAAAATAAGGAATGCTTTTAATTCATTAATGTTTCCTCTCTATGAATTGCCACGGTTTAGCAAAGGTCAATGACAAGGAGGGCCCTTGAGTTAAGAGGGGAAATTCCTTATTCCGGAAGATAATGGGAGTCATAGATTACTCTGTGCTGTTACTCCAGTGTCAGCACCAGACCGCAGAACCATGACTCTCCCTTGCAATTATGCCCTTATTAATAAGGTCTTCACATCCAGCTTTCTAGCAAGTGTGCAGCATGATGCAGAACCCTGGAGCCTGGGGCTGCACACCCCGCAGTTATCCTTCAGTAGGAGTCCCCTAGCGTGAATGACAGGATCTGGGCTGAAACCCACACAAGGAGGAAGAGGAAGGAGACAGGAGGACCTGTACCTACCCACACCCCCTTTGGACTGCAGATAACTGATAACAACATCTTGGGGAGGGTGGATGCCCACCGAAGAGGACCCTGAGAAAGAAAATAGCATGAGAACCAGGGGAGAGGGGCAGGAGGGCAAAGCTGAGATGGTGTTTTCCTTGAGTGAATGTCTTTCAAAACTAAGAACATACTGTGTGGGTGTCTAACGTGCTTATGTATGGACACTGCTGGGCCCTGAAGTCCTAGTTTTGAATCCATTTTTTTTTGTCCCTTTAGTGTTGTGAGTAGAGGGAGAAACGACCTTGTGTTTTTCCCCATGACACAAGTCACTGTCATTATGGCTTTCATATCAAGTATCTGCTTCCCTTTGTTCCAATTATTTGACCAAATTTATGTTCAGAAGTTAGACTTGCAAACATCAAAGCACCACAAATGCGTGTGACAACTAGTGACACTGGGTTGAGAAATGCCAATATAAATACCATATATCAAATTACCATTGCTTCACACCAGGATAAAAAGGGTGGTGGTGGTGGTGTTGGGGTGGGGAAGAGTTGTTCTGGAAAGAAATGAAGAAAAGAGCAGAACCAATCTCAAGCAGCCAGTGGTGAAGTTGAAGGTATGTGACCTACGATCTCTCAGGGAGGTGGCCGGGACTGCCGGCTGCTACTGCATCTTGGCAAAGGAAATGGGAACCGAGCGCGGTGGCTGGCGTAAGTGACAGTGCATTGATGGTAACGGCAGACCGGGAACAACTGGTTTCTGTTGAGCTTGAGGCCACACATGTTCCAATTTTCCAGAACAAAAGTTCCCACGTATAATGGAAGTGTCAAGAGCGGCCACGACGGCTCAGTACTCCTCCTGCTGCTGCGGCTGCTGTTCGTGGGTTTGCTCCTCTGCTTCCGCCTCTTCCGTGTGGCCCTCCTGTGGGGCAGGGACAAGTTTCAGCTGAAGCAACGACTGCGTATGAGGCCCTGGGTGTCCCAGCCCCCTGTCCCTGCATGGCATGAGTGTCAAGGCTGGGGAGAGCACCCGGCTTAGGCACGACTCGTCATGCTGATGTCTCCCAGCTCCTGGGAGCCACTACGCAAGGGACACCTCAGCTTCCCTGTGCCAAAGAAGGAATCATTCTAGAAAGCACAGTCAGCAGGCTTTATGTGCCACACTTTTCTTCTAACCATTTTGGAAGGAAACGGTCATAGAACACATTACATACCTTCCTACCCTCTGTAGAAGAGTAAACCGAACCCAGTGACTCAAGAGCATCCTGACAACCATGAATGACCCTGCTGGGACATAAAGCAGAACCCAGGTCTCTGTGGCATGTGGCAAGGCTCCCGCTACCCCCATGCCATGCTGCAGCACTTCTGCTCCATTTCCTGTTCCTCCCCTGCTGTCATTCTTCTTGCTGGTGGTGTCTGCCTGAAGTAGACCCTTGTTATAATTAGGACATAAAGCAGAACCCAGGTCTCTGTGGCATGTGGCAAGGCTCCCGCTACCCCCATGCCACGCTGCAGCACTTCTGCTCCATTTCCTGTTCCTCCCCTGCTGTCATTCTTCTTGCTGGTGGTGTCTGCCTGAAGTAGACCCTTGTTATAATTTGTTCCTCATCTGATGTAGGCTTAGACACCAGAGGAGCAACTTGCTAGTGTTTCCAAGGGTAAGGAAAGGATCAGAGCCACACTTCACGAGCTGCTCTGGGCATGGAGGCCCCTCCCAACAGCGCAGCTCAGGAGCTTTAGCTCATGGACTTTGGGACATCCATTTAGGGTGCTTCAGGCCTTTTCTGTTACTTTCTATTTACTAACCATGAACCAGACAGGGGAAGTGCTCCTCTACATGGCTCCCTGTGTCCTATATATTCATTTGCCTGGCCCAGCGAGGCACATCACCAACACCAACTGCAGGAGCATCAACCTTGGTTAGCCGCACCTGCAAAGTCTTTCATGTTTTGACCTCACATAGACTAATTTGCCCCTTATTACCCAAGCAGAGGGAGCATGGCCAGTCAACAGCAGCTAACTGCCCCCCCCCCCAATAATGGTGCAAGTCTTTTGTGATGTGGTCTAGGGCAGTGCTTGCATCCCCTCACACTTGGCCCACCGACTCCTTCCTCTCCTGGGCCCTCCCCTTCCTGTCTGGCCCCAATTCTCCATGGATTACTGACAAACCTGTCAGTAATCCAACTCAAATACAGTACAATCATCTCCCCAGATCCCTAAGCCAGAATTCCCTCCTCTCCTGCAGCACGTTTTTCCTTCCCGTGCTATAAAACTCTGACTTGCAATCTTGTCTGTCTTGGAACTTTTGGCCTCACCCACTGGACCCTGTGGCTACTGAAGTCGGGCACAGGGCCTCATTCCTCTCCATGTCATACCTCGTTTACTGCAGAACTCAATCAGTATTGTGTTGAGAAGAAGAAATCACAGAAGATTCAAGAATGATGACCAAGACTATCAGACTATCAGCCAAGGTTACATGCTGTTTATTTTCTGAGAAGCAGGAGAATGTCAAGGTTATAAGCATAGACTCTGGAGTTCATGCCCCAGCTCCATTATTTACAAGCTGTGTGATTTTGGGCTCACAATTTAATTGCTCTGTGCCTCAGTTTTCTCACTTGTGAAATGGGGGATGTTAAGAATGCCCACGTAACAGTTTCCCATGCATTTCACTGATCACCGAATCAATGGATTCAATGAATCCGACAGAGGATTTAATGAGTTACAATAGATTAAGTGTCTAGAAGAGTGTGTGGCACATAGTAAATATTATAAATGTGAGCTGTGATTATTTTTAGTGGGAGAACTCATATTCTAGAAGTGCACATAATTTTAAAAAACAGTAACCCTTTCTGTGACTACCAACAGTAGGAAGTGACATTGTATTAAGAGACTCGGGATCTAATCTAGTACTGTCCCTTACTGGCTCTGTGCCAACAGGTGCATTATTTAATAAAGTCGAGTTCTCCCCACCCCCATGACCACACTGTCACCACCCTGAACTGCTCCACACCTGGAATGTTAAGGCCCGCTCTACTCTCTCTGACCACATCATACTGTCTGTCTGACTCTGCTTCACTCCTTCATTGTAGATACCCTTTGACCTCAGGGAGACCTCACAGCCCTGAGCCCCTTTCTACTGTCGTTCTGTTACTAGACATCTGTTAGTAGACATCGCTGCAGCTGCACTCCTGGCAGTATCCTCTGCAAACTGCTTTGCCCTCTGCTTGGCACATGTGAGGGTGGTTCTCTTGGCTCAAAAAGTTAGCGCTGCCGCCGAGAGTGGCACTCTCATGGGGAGGGAGAGAATTGCCAGCTGGGACGGTGCAGGACAGGAAAGTCACTGGCCTCCCTCAGTAAGTGTTCTCTTGTCCAGGGGAAAAGGAGGAAACTAAGCTCTTGGGAGTTGAACAGGAACAGTGGACTGGGGACTCCCAGCGGTCTGTTCTGCCACTTGCTCCTCCTCTAAGTTATAAAAATGCCACTCCTCCCTGACGCCTTGCTCACTGCCTCTGCCCCTCAAGTCAAGGCTCCTCTTTCGAAGCTCTGCATCCTTGGCCCTTGCTGGCTGGAGGCTGTGCCACCCCTGGCTGGCTACACTGTGCCTGGTTGGCTGCACATCTGCCTCTCCGGCCACTGGGCTCCAAGCCCCAGCAGGTTACGGATGCTGTTTTATTCATCATCCTAGCTCGCTAAGGCTAGCGTGGTGTCTTCCATGCTGGACACTCCAACTAGAGCCGGTCTGGAGTACGCTTTGCTTACATACCTGTTTTTGTGAATGTGAGACTGCTGAAGGAAAAATCTCAGAAATGAGGATCTGTTTCCCATTTTACCGAGAATCTCATTAGCTCACGTCACAACTGGGAGTTAATTCCGTTATCCCAGAACTTAAAATGGAAAGACCTGGATTCAAGTCACTGAGCCTGTAACAAACTGTGGGACCAGGAAGCCACTAGAACAGGCTTCCTCAGGCCTCCTTTCCAAACATGTCAAACAAGGGGGTTGGTTCATTGCCCTTGTCTATGGCTCTGTGGTCTCCAGCTGGCCAAGAGCAGCTCCCCACGCGCACTGGGCTGAAGTCCCAGTCACAGGACACCACCAGTGATGTCATACATCTGCGGGAACTGCAGACCCCAGACCACTCTTACTGGGCAATGCTGGCATAAAAAGCAAGCCTCCAAGTTGCAAATGGCTTGCTAATGCTTGGGGTGCGAGTCAAGGCAGCCTGGAAGTCTGGCAGAACACACGTGTCATTCTGAGATGTTCCATATCACAAGGGAGAGCTCCCAGCCCACACAATGCTATTATAGGCTCACAGGAAAAAAGAAAAAAAATCGATCTTTTTCTTATGCCCCATACAAGAATAAAGAACTTAAACCCATGTGTAAGGCCAGGCAAAACCTAAGCCAAATACGGGACTAATGTCCTGGAGTTGCCACCTACTTCATTAATTCTAATACCTGCATATCAAACCATCACATCTCCCTAAACATTTAGCTGTGACTACATTATAGTTCCTTATTCTTATTATAATCATTAGAAAGAGAAGCAAGGTAGAAGACAGTACCGAAGAAGGCTCCCCACACTGTGGGTGGAAAAGGGGGGAGGAAGAGAGGAGGGGACACTGAGGAGCCGCCGTGGCTCCCTGCTTCCTAGGCGAGGGAGGGTCCCCAACAGCTGGCTGTTCTTTCTTCTCTGCTCTGTTCATGCCATTTCCTCTGCCTGAAAACTGCTGGCTTTCTGAGTCATCCTTAGATATCCAACACGAATGCCATCTTCGCTGTCAAGTCTTTGCTTGTTCCTCCAGGCTGTCCCTATGTGTTCCCTACACAAGTCTATTTGTGTCTCCTTCACATGCATTTGCCACAATCTGACACATGTTCCAGTTACTGGTGCCCCTGTCTGTCCCCTTCACTGGGATTGTGAGCTCTTCTGAGTAGGGGATGTGTCCTTTTCTGTATACCCAGTGCTTAGTCTAGTGACAGAAACACAGCTGTCTCCAAAAAGCATTGAGAGAGCAAGAAAATCTTTAGGCCATTTTAACAGTGGCTTCCATGACAGTAGCTCAGGAAACAAGCAAGTGTTTATAAGACGATGCACCTTAGCTGACAGAATCCACATTCTGGAGCAGGTAGCCAGTGAGTAAGCCAAGATACCTGTGGCCCCAAGGTAAGTATTAAGGGAAAAGACACTGAGAATAACAAAGGGAGACACTGGACAGCTGGCTGGTGATCTTCTCTGGAAACTTCCATCAGGTTTCAACAACTGGAAACTGAACCACCTCTGTTGACTTCCCTATTCACAAAACTCCCATCTGGACTTTTACATCTTCCAAATATCATATTCGGGGGTTACTTGACTATAAGAATCAGAGACCAGCTGCCACCAAATAAAAGCGCTAAGTCATCGCTTAGGGAAGGAGATCCCCTCCAGCAAATACCCCTCCCTGAAATGTGAGCGCATGTTCATCCACGTTTAACTGACGAGCTCAGCCTCGATTCTTCAGCACCTCTCCTGCCTCTGGGAGGGCTCTGGGAAAGCCAGACGACCAGAAATCTCCACTGTCTTAGATTTGTACACACAGCCACCCCAAGAGCATCGTGAGCAAAGTACTAACATTTCTTCCTAGACACTGTGGTCATACCGGCACTCGGGTGCAAATCTACCCGCCTCCCAAGTGTAGGAACGGCCTGAAAACAGGACACACATGTTGTCAGGGTCAAGCAGTGGGGCGAAAGGAGGACTACTGGAGCTGGGGGCAGATGTACAGTGACATCGCCACTACTGAGCACATTTTTTCAAAAGTGATGCCTTTCCAGATCAGGAGACCCCAGGGAAGGTGGGCAAGGGTGGAAGCTTTTTTAAGGCTCACTTCCCCATGGTAAACCTGGCTCTGCTTCTGGGAGGCTGCCATAGCAACAGGAGTCACTATCCTTCGGGGGGGGGTGGGAAAGGCAAATGCTGGAAGCCTTTAAGGTATTTACGTTGGTTCCTTGAACATCTAACAGGAGGAAGCAGAAGGGAGTAGGCTAGCTGCTGCTGGCGTGTGCATGTGCAGTACCATCTATGGGAAGCACCTTGCACAGTGCTCAGGCCCACAGAAGTCCTCCCTTTCTGTACAAAAACCAAGGTTTAAAAAATTGGGTCTTGTCACATTCTAAACAAGGACACCTGGCATACTCCAAATCAATGACTTATTCTCTGTAGAAAACTCAGTATAGCCTGATGTGTCTCTCATGGAGTTTTTCAGACACAAAATTGCAATAAAATTTATCCTGGAACTATAAAAATTAAGCCAGTAATTATTTTAGAAGATTTGGCTCTGGTTACCCACACACAGAGTTTATGTTCGGTTTATTTTCTCTTCTTGTCTCCCAATCGCCTGGTTACTCTAAGTAATCATCTTCCTGCATTTTGGATACTCCGTACCATACATTTACAAGGCGATGCCGCTTTCTCTCCCTCTCTTTCCCCTACTGTATTTCTATTTGATGACATTAGCAGTGCCAGGGATCTAACAACAAAGGTAGGTTTAGAAAAGTTAGCAACCAGCCAGAGGAAAACCAAAGTTCTCCATGCATGCTGACTTAAACATGGATGCCCAGAGAAAGAGGCCAAGACAAGACTTTGGGAGGTATAAACCAGCAAAATGAGATAAAGAGATTATTTGGAGAAAATCTAGGTAGTAATTTAACAACTAACTTCTCTACACGCAGAGCATGTTCAACTGAAGACTGTCAAGTAGACAGTCTGTCTTGAGGTTTTCCCCAGGCGGTAGTACCTTTATCTTCTCCCTCCCCCATGGCACCCAATATGCCAAGAGAAAGGTAACACTGTCCTTAGGATTTGGGGCCCCGAGTCAGATAAACCTGAGTTCAAATCTAGTGCTAGAGCTTATTGACTGTGGATTGCTGGGCAAGTAATTTCACCTGTAAAACACAGATAAGTAACAGTACCCACCTCATAGAGGCGAGGATAGAGAGAAACGTGTCAGAACCTGAATACCCAGCACGTACTAAATGCTCAATCCATGTTAGCTGTCGCCGCTATAATGGTCCCATTTAAAAGGTGGCTCAGGCGTGGAGAAACGAGAGCATGGACTCGGGACTCAGACCCGAGGTTCAAATGCACATGCTGCTGCTCACAACCTGGGGAAGGTATTTGACCTCTCTACTGCCTTAGCTTCCCTCTTCTGTAAAATGAGATGACAATATCTACTTAATAGGATTCTGAAGAGAATTAAAGGAGCAATATACATAAAGCCCTAGGCCCTTCCCTCTGAAACCCCATCCCACTAAACCCATTATTCAGTCTTAATGACTGATGAGGCTTTAAAGTATTACTTCCCTCTGGGGTGTCTGCAGTTTAATTGCTCATTCACTGCAGGGAGGGCAGCCAGGTGGTGCTGGGGTGTGCCTGTGTGTGGGGGTTGATGGGAAGGGTACAACAGAAGCTGTGTGTGGTCATCTAGCCTAAAGCTGGTCAGCCTACCCTTAGCCAGGAATTCAGCAGCCCACGCCAGCTCTTCATTTTGGAGTTCACCTGATGGTGTTCCACAAGGACTGCCTCTTGGGACGGGATCTGGCTGGAAGTGCAGGGCTGGGAAGCAGATTTGATCCCGCACGCTAGCCTTACTCCCGCTAGCAGACGTCACCACAGACAGCAGCACCTTCAGTCTGAGCGAATGGATGCGCAGACCTCATCTGATTTAGCCTCGAACAGTTCATGGATAACCACGGTTTATCTAGTGCTCGACAGACTACAATGCACGCTGTACATACAGCACATATGTACATGCCACTTTGGTGGGCGCAGACACACAAGACAGCCTCTGGTTTCTTCCATCAGATCTGAAAATACTGAGAACTTTATTTTGTGAAGCCATCATGGCCTCAGTGACCTAACCAGGTGGATTCCTGGGGCTTCAAAATTTACATTCTGAGCTACTGCTAGCCAACAAAGTAGTTAAAAAAAAAAAAAATCTAGGGGAAATGAAAAAAAAGTGAAGAGCTCCCCAACCCCAGACTTCCTTACAGTTCAGGAAAATTTCGTTGCTGTGATTTTAAGTCATAAACAGAGCAAGAACCTGCCTGGTATTCAGGTGGAATAAGAAAAGGAAACCTGCTGATGGCTTGTCACATTCTGCGGTAATACAAACCCTCATGTAACCCCGCCACAGAGCCGTCGGAGCATCCGCAGGCCTCCGGGTCCAGGAGACCCCAGTGCTTCCACCAGCTCTGGCCTGGCATAAGCAGCTCAATGCCCTGACCCCACATCTCACCTCCTATAACCCGGCTCTGGAAGGGGAAGTCCCAGCGGGCTCTGCTCCTGCCACCGGGACATCTCCCTCCTGGCAGAGGAGACTTGATGTGACACACCTCGGTCTCTGCCATTTACCCTGCCCCTTCCCCTCCTTGCTTCTTGAGATTCTTGTTCCCTCCCCTGTCCCTCACATCTGCCTTTCATCACCCTGACAGAGCCACATCTGGGGTCTCCCCCAGCACTTGTGAACAGCTACGATGGTGGCAGGTCTTCCCTACACAGGGGACCTTGTAGAAGTGTTCTCAACAAAGGGCTGTCCCACAGTTCTGGTCTGTCCTGGCAATAAGCAACCAAGACAACCAGCTACGAAATAAAAACAGACAATCGTGGGGCATCTAGATTATTTTCTCCTTTAACCACACTCTGATCTTCCATGAAGAAAGAAGAATCCTTATATGAATTCTTACTCTCATTTGTTCAGGGAGATGAAAACCACTTGGGATTTCACTGCTCAAGTGTATTTTTCTCAAAGCTCCCCCCAACGCCCCTGGATTAATTTCTGAATGCATGTCCCATAGGCATGGGCCAATGGGTCACAATGATGACATTTATTCCTTTGGGAATATCAAAGGCACTTAGCTGAGCTGTAACTCCCACAGGTCCCAGGAAAGAAGTCCCACACTGATGTACTGCACTTTGATCAAGAGTCATCTTAGAACATGGAGTCAGGGCTCTTCACACTTACGTGTTCTTCTGAAGCATAGAGGACTTCCATTAGTCGCTGCACGAGGTCATCATTTTCCTGCCCATGTTCTTGGCAGAGTAGCTCAATCTCTCTCAACTTCCCAAAGTAGAAATCCCTTTCCTTTTCCACACCTTCAAGGGCAAGTTTTAATGAATGTACCTGAAAGGGAGTGAGGGTAGAGAAGAAAAACCTTAAAATATAGTGTAAAAAATAAGTGACCAACGATGTCTGTGTATAAAGACCCAAAACATATAAAGACATGTGCAGAAATAACCCATGTGCAAGTCTGTGGGGGAAACAACAGGGCTGTTATCCTGAGCTTGAGCCTGGGCCAGAATGTCCAATCTCAACAGCACACAAGTCATTTCCTTCAGTCAAGTGAGGGTTTATTATTAAGATCATTCCGCTTGCATGATCCCACCCGGCTGGGAGTAAGCTTTCCTCTCCTGCTAATGTGGGCTGGAGCACATCTTTCTCCTAACTTGTTGCTGAGGTCTGAGAATTTGTATACCTCCCAAATTCATATGTTGAAATCCTAATGCCCCAATGTGATGGTATTAGGAGGTGAGGCCTCTGGGAGGTGACCAGGTCATGGTGTGAGCCCTTGTGAATGGGATCAGTGCCTTTATAAAAAAGGCCCAAGGGAGCTGCTCATCCTTCTGGCATGTGAAGACACAGGGAGAAGGCACCATCCATGAGGAATGGGTCCTGGCGTAGACACCGAATCTGCTGGTGCCTTGATCTCGGACTTGCCGGCCTCCAGAATTGTGAGAAATACATTTCTTTTTTTTTTTTGTCTTTTTTCGTGTCCGGCAATGGACCGCAACCCTCAGTGTCGCGC
>NW_007727335.1:269038-277179 GCF_000696425.1 Galeopterus variegatus | reverse complement strand
CGCAACCCTCGGTGCTGCGCCCGCCCGTTGCTCAGCCAGTGAGCGGGAACCGGTCTGTATGTGGGATCCGAACCCTCGGCGGGAGGGCCTCCGCGCTCCCAAGCCGCGCACTGTAGCAGTGCGCCACCGGGCCGGCCCTCTAGAGATGCATTTTAGATGGTAGGACAGAAGCATTGCAGAGGTCTGGGTCACCTGGGGATGCAGGGCCTTTTGTGTGATTTGGAGAGCTAATGGGAGCCTACAGCCAGCCCCAAGGAGAGGAAGTGAGGCTGGCTGGTTAAGACTGTAAAAGAGAGAGGGCCAGGAAGGAACTCGAGGTTTCCATGCAGTTATAATGTGGGCTGAAGGGTTGAGAACCTGGGTGTGGTGGAGGGGGAAGACAGGGAGGAAGGGAGTCACGAAGAAACACGAGATAATAAAGATATCAAAAGAATTTGAGTTCCTTAGGAGAAAAAAGTTATAAATCCAAAGTATTACAGACCCACTGCCTGATTCTCATTAGGTCTACTCTGCTTAGAGCCGTAGGCACGCGGCCCAAGGCTCATTACGGCTGTCCTTATTTACTGCCTTTCTCTGAGAAGTCATTAATGGAAACTCTCTATGGGCTCAAACTGAGAATCAGCAGGTAATTAAAACATTGCAGTTTCTAAAGCAAAGTCCTATCCACTGGATGAATGAAGGTTTTACGTTTCTCATTAAAGTGATCAGAATTGTAAAGAAACACCCTAGGTAAGCAACTGCCTGCTTTTAAACTAGACTGCAAATACACAATTATCTCAAAAACTGTTTCCAGATTCTTGCTGACTCATCGAGAATAAGATTAATCACTGGGATTGACCCAGCAAGTGTCTGGGAACAGCCTGAGGACCTGGAGGTAAGGCTCCTCTCCCAGGGGCAGAGCAGCCAGGATAAAAGACTCTCCTCCGCACTCGGGGGAGGCTGGGTAGCTTCCACAGTGGGCCCTCTGCTCCCCACTGTTTTATTATTCTGAAACTACATATAATCTTAGGCAAAATTAGTTAGTTAGAAAGTGTAGCTAAGCTTTTCTAATGAAAATTTCAAGGACAGTAGGTCTAGATTTACTGTAATTGTGAGGACTATTAGATAGAAAGGAAAGTCTTCTACTTAAAACACAATAGCCTTTCGATCTCCCCAGTACTGAGTTCCGTGCTCCTGCAGAAGCCAACTTCGGCCACTGTGAGAACTGTCAGGTTTTTCTGTTTTGCTGGTGTAATAACCTACTGCGTGCAACTGCTATCTGTAAGTTCTATGAGGGAAGGGAAGGTGTCTATCTTGTACCATTATATTACTGGCATTAAGCACAAATCTGTGAACAGGCTTAACAAATAGTTGCTGAAAGAAAGAAAAGAAGGAAGGAGAGAGAGAGAGACTAAATGCAAAGCAGCCTTTAACACTATCTATACTGGCCAGAAGTGGGCATGACAGGCCATGATCCAAACCTAGAGCTTATTGCGGCCACTGAGGAATGGGGGTGGGGAGACACCAAGCTTGCATGTACCTGGGGCTGAGTCATCTGCCCTGTCTTAATGTACAGTTTTGAGATTTGTGACTAACATCTTCTAAAAGATCAAATCATCATGGGCTACTGATTTTATCTTCCTGAACAACCCTTTTATTCTTCCATGCTTGAAACCACTGATTCTGCCTCACCTTTCCTTCCTTATCCCAGGCCCCTCACCCCTTACACGTGTCACTGCTCCCAGACACAGGGCCAGAAGCGATGAGTTACCTGTTCATTAAGATGTATGACCTGTGTTTCTAAGTCTTTATCAGATTTGGATGCTGAGCTGCTGGATGAAGCCCGTTTGGCGGATGAGGGACGAGAAGGTGTGGATCCCGGTTTAGATGCTGGACTTGATTTAGCTGCGCCTGAAAGCAATCAGAATAAATTATAAATACTGGCAACATTAAAAATGTTTTTTATACATACAGCAAATGTATGCTATAAAAGGAGTTTACTAAAATGTACAGGAGGTATCTCCAGCAATCCCTTCCTATTACAGAAAGAATGCGAATGTTCTTAGAAGTGCATGTGATTAAACCATAGTGTCACCTTGGGCAACTTATTTAAACTTTGTGAGTACTGTTTTTTTTTTCCCAAGTCGCATGGAATTAATGCAGTTGTCCCTTCTCCTCCTGATAGATAAGAGTAACAGATACAAAAGAATTTAAAGTTTGATTAAACCATAGTGTCACCTTGGGCAACTTATTTAAACTTTGTGAGTACTGTTTTTTTTTTTCCCAAGTCGCATGGAGTTAATGCAGTTGTCCCTTCTCCTCCTGATAGATAAGAGTAACAGATACAAAAGAATTTAAAGTTTTTTTTAAGAGAAAAGGTTTTTTAGATAAACTCAAAGTATTACTCTAATTGAATTTTTACCAAACACGAGAAAGACCTTATAACAGATTAATTCTTTAGAAGTATCAAGACAAATCCATGCTTTTTCTCTTTTTATATATATTTGCGCTAGCTTAAGGCACTGCAAGAGCCTAGGAGCAATGACATCTCCATAGCAGTGAGCATTCCTGCTGCCCAAATCCTGTTCTCTAAATGTCATTTTGCAGAGGCTTCTTGAAGAATGGCTGCTTCCAGGGATGGGAGAGGGACAGTAAGAATGTAAAGATCTTCTTTACAGATCACTGATAGCCAGTCAATACAGAGGAAATGTTAGAACTAGAAAAATCACAATTTTGCAATATCTATAACTAATAGCTGATTCAGAAAAGGCTCACCAATGGACACTAAAGCATTAGGTGAGAGGTTTTTGGGGAGTAAGATATTCAAATGTGTCAAGGTATTAACCAATACTTTACTTAAAGAGGGAAAATGCATCTTTATGATGGGGAAATCTGGAGGTCAGCACCTTAATCAAGTGATCCACTTAGCATCACTAATAATGATATAAAGTAAAAAAAGAAAAAACATTACTGACTTAAGGTAATCCTCACCTATTTGGAGCTTAGCTCACAACAGACTATCTAGAGCATGGCACAGACATGGGAATGGCCTCTGCAGCAAGACAGAAGTCACAAGCATATGCAGTGAAATTTATGTACTTCATGAATTAAGAAATTCCAGGCCATCACTGGGAACCCACCCATTCCCTTTTACTCTTAGCACAGTCCCAGGGAGGTGGCAGCTCTGTTTCTCACTGCTCTTTCCGTCTGGGGTACGTGCTCCTCTTGTGGACTCCCCCTGGCCCAGTTCCCCACCACAACCTGCTCTTCTAGTAGGTTCTTGGCAGAAAAGGAACATGTCTTACTAATCTTTGTAACCCCAGTGCACAGCACAATGCTTGGCTGAAGATATATTTGAAGGAACACATTTTTAAATAAATACATGAACACATAAATAAGACCTGGTTATGTGGTTTCCAATTTATAATTTCCTTCCAACTTTACAGTTGATCAGTGCCAACAGGTTAGAAAGAGGCAAGGGATAACAGAGGCAGGTATGTGCCAGCAGTTACAAGTTTAAACCAACACCCTAATTACAAAGTAGCAAACAGGAAGATTATAAAATTTATGTTTGTATGTCTTCCAGTGCCTCTTACAGATGCAAGTCATACATGCCCTCCAGAAGCACTGATGGCATTACATCCTTTAAAATACAGGCCTCTCTGTTATAAATAAAAAGAAGATTTTTCTTTAAAAATACAGGGAAATGCCTAATATACTTTAAAATGAGAATGGTTAAATCAGGAATGACTTAAAACAGTTTGAGTATTCAAAGGGTAAATCTGCAGTGTCCTGGAAACTCCTATGTAGAAGAGCTTCCCAAACATTCTAGAGAGCTGATATTTTGCTTTGTGACTGGCCTATGGTTGCAAGGATCCTTTGCCTCTGTAGAAACCTACATCAAACGCTCCTGGAACACTACTTGTGCGTCCCACTGACCAGCTTCTCTAACCAAAGGCCAAACCAGCCAGGTAAAGAAAACAACATGGAGGAGCAGGCAGTGGAGACAGGGTGAGGACGCCTGACTGGGCAGAGCCTTCTAAGAGGGCAGTCACCAGCCCAGCAGCTGCGGGGGCAGCTTTTGAAAAATCAAGTTCCTTCAGACCTTTTTATAAGAAACACATCATGTTTTGATATAAAGAAAGCCTAACAGAAAGCAGCACAAAGACTAGCTATGATCAATACCGCTTATTAAATACATGCCTATTTATTAAGTGCCTGCCATGGGCCCTGTCCTTGGGATCCCTATAATGACTAAGAAGCAGTCTCTGATCTTCTGCAGCTCAGTCTCTTGGAAGTGACACAGTCACCCAGGAATTCCCAGGCATGGCACCATCTACATCGTTAGGAACAAGCCAGTGTTTTACCACTCCATGACCATTCAGTGTGATTCAGGCTGTATTCCCTCTGCCTGAAACACCCTCCCTCCTGCTTGCCACCTCCTTTGAGTGACGAGGTCTACCATCCTTCAGGTCTCAGCTAAGATGTCACTTCCTCTGGGGTGCCAAAGTGCCCCAAGCACTTTCCTCATATTACTTACCAACTGTAATGAGACAGTTCTTTCTTTAATGCCTCCATCTCCATTGGACATAAGTTCCATTGTGACATATGCACTGCGTCTGTTCTGGGTACCACCTTACATTCCCACAGCCAATCTTCTTACCTGCCCCAGAAACAGCCTATAACAGTTTTCATAATGCATTAAACAACTTCTAGCAGAGGCATCTCTCCAGAGTAGAGATACCAGGGAAAACTGGTCACTGACAAAGAATCAGCAATACATGAAGGAAACCAAACAAAAACTGTCAGCCTCCCAGAAAGAGGTCTCTTCCTTGGTTTCCTTTCAAGATCACCTTCAACTATTGCTCAGGCCCTTTATGTATGGAAGTAGGTTGGTAAGTTGAGTGGGTAAATTCAGTCAGTAAATGTGTAACTGAGCGAGAGGAGCAAAGTTGTCTGTGCTGCACCGTCCAGGGAGAAGCAGTCCTGCAGAGAGGGCTCCCCTAGAGTGCACGTGACCCATCCACCCCGGGCAGTCCTCCAAAAGCAGCTGCGATGTGGTTAGTTGCAAACCTGAGCTAGGTTCATCAGGCACACTCCTGTTCCTATAGTCTCCCTTATCCAGTCTGATGTCAATTTAAAAAGAAAAACCATGGTAAGAACAAGAAGCTCCTAAAACAGGCTACCACTAATTATGCTCTCAGGATGTCATCCAATGCAGCTTGAAAAAAAAACAAAAACTGAAATGTTTGATAAGAAGTAGAAGTAAGGACTGGCTGGTTAGCTCGGTTGGTTAGAGCGTGGGGTTCTAACACCAAGGTCAAAGGTTCGGATCCCCATACTGGCCAAAAAGCCCCCCCCCCCACCAAAGAAAAGCAGAAGGGGTCCCAGCAAGCCAAACCTCTGGGCAAGGCCATGCTATCAGGGAAGAGCAACTATAAAGAAGCAGAGGGGGCTGGCTGGGAGGGCAAACACACAGGGAGAGAGACAGAGCCCTGGAGACCGGCCCTACAGACCAGGGCTGCAGCAGTTACAGATGCTCACCCTCTTCCAGCCACACAGGGCCTCACAGGGAGGGCAGTTGTTGTTTTGATTTTCCCTTAAGGAAGCTTATCTCCTGCTGTTGACAGAGCCCAGTTTAAAAATTCTTGTGTGGCTCTGACTCACCAAGCTGTGTTTTCACAGTCTTGGCCTTAAAATGGCATCTGTGTTTCACAGATCTGGTGAAGGTCAGCTGGGGGCCCAGGGCCCCAGGTCTTTCACGCCCACACACGCACGTGCACCTCACGTGTCCCTTTGAGGTGAGGAAGATGAAGGCAATGAACACATGGGATGGAAGAAAAGCTCCCACCCCGCCCATCACAGTCACTAACTGGGGACACAGTCTAGGCGGAATAGAGGAAAAAATGGAATAGAAAACAAATTTGAAAAGTTTAATAATAGATCAATCAGGTAATTAGTATTTCATATTTAAAATTAGAGGAGTTTTGAAATTCTGATTGTTTAAAGAAAACTGATAATAGAGGAAAATAAATGATGAACGATGAATAAGGATATGAGAGGTCTGCACTAGTTAACTGTACATTTATACCTTTTAATAAATAAATGTGAAGAAATTAAAGAATAGGAAAGACCTTAGTATCTCTCTATAGGTTTAGGGTTTTTAAAAAAACAATTAAGGATTAAACTAAAAGCTCATTTTCAAATGAATGTAAAGTGGGCTCTTTATTATTATTTTTATTTTTGGTGGCTGGTTGGTACAGGGATTGAACCTGGGCCCTTGGTGTTATCGGCACCACACTCTAACCAGCCAGCCCCAAAGGGGCTCTTTAAATCATCACAACTTGCAATTTGATATAGAATTTACCCCTCACAGTTGTCAATGATGATTAACAAACATTACTACTAAATGTATAAAATGAAAATAGCCTTTTATCTTCATTATATTTAATGATTTCATGTTTTAAGTTTAGAATAAATAAGAGTAGACAATATCCTCAAGCACAGCATACTCTTTGGACAGCTCAGAACTATGTTTTTGTCTGCTTTATATGTCTTGCTGTCTTCTTTCAAACAACCATACTCAAAAGTGTACTCACCTTCTGGGGCTGCCATATATTCTTTTCCCACTTACTTGGACCACTCTAATAAGGATGTTATCAGAAAATTGCACAGTTATCAATGTCCTTAAATTAAACACTGATATAATACTTTTATGTAAGCTACCAGCTGTATTCTAATCTTGTGAACTGGCCCAATGATGTCCCTATGGCATCCATTCCTGGTTTTAGACATAGAGGTCCTCAAGCTGCCTTCCTGTTTCCCAGGATGCCCTCTTCCGCCAGTGAACTTGACCTCTGAACCTTCCCACGGCTCTTCACTCAACGATGCTGATGTGAAACACATTTACATAATGGCTTTTATAGAGAGTACAGCTACTTTGGCTACAATACATATATAGATTTTCTTGTAGCTATCAAACATTTCGATTTTTTTTCAAGCTGCATTTGATGATATCCTGAAAGCATAATTACTGGCAGCCCTGTTTTATAAGCAATTGTTCTGCCCTCAAGCCTTTCTCCATAAAAAGGAGTTTCAGAAGCAGATGAAAATAGACATAAATTCTGTACAAGTCCCTGTAATTCTCTGAATTTACCCATTGGATTTACAATGCTAGTCTTTGAGCAGTTGTGTCTTAATTAATGCCTTTAGGATTTGGGGTATAAATATGATTCTAAGACATTTTTACTATAGTTGTAAAAAAAACAGAGAGTAGCCTGATTCATTGCCTTAGTGAAGCCAGAGCACTGCTGTGTCTAATGTCAATAATTAGTAGTTTGTTTAATGTTTATGGAAAATGCTACATCTTGGGCGTATGAGGATCAATGGATTCAGAAGGATGAAGAAAACAAAAACACACTGTACTTGGCTTTATACTTCATGGCCAGGGCTCTGCTGGAATTTAGAAATTCTTCCCACATAATCTGCCTTATTCCTTTTGCCAAAATCATAAACAGAAGAGCTAAAAATATGACATTAATACTGTTGACAAGAACCACAGAGACATTGAGAACATGGCGCACACACACTCAGGAAGCCACACCGGTCTTCTGGTCATCCTCAACCTCTTCCCTACTTGGGGAGACCAGTCCCTTTCCCACCGACCCCCCCATAGTCCTTCCCACTCAAAACCCTCACAAAGCAACTGAAACACGGCAGGAAAGACAACTGCAGTGATTAATCACACGTGGATGGATCTGACAGCACTGTCTTAACCCCCCCTTCACCTTGGCTAATAGATTTTGGGTTTTTGGTTTTTTTTGAGGCCAGCTGGTTTGGGGATCCAAACCCTTGACCTTGGTGTTACAAGGCTGTGCTCTAACCAACTGAGCTAACTGGCCAGCCAGATTTTGTTTTTTAACTGAGATAATAGGCTTGATTAGGCAGGCCCGGTGGCGCACTGGATAGTGCGCTGCTTGGGAAGTGTGGCGGTGCTCCCGCCGAGGGTTCGGATCCCACATACAGACCGGTTCCCACTCACTGGCTGAGCGAGGCGCGGGAGCAACACCGAGGGTTGCGATTCCGTTGCCGGCCCCCGGTGCGGTACGGGGGCAACACCGAGGGTTGCGATTCCGTTGCCGGTCCCGGTCTGGTACGGGCGC